>NW_020943070.1:13358763-13379747 GCF_900497805.2 Vombatus ursinus
AAACACACACACACACACAGTTTCCTGAAATATTGATGAGTTGTATACGTACTGTAGAAACAAATCCATTGGATTATCATTTTTTAAAAAGTTTTATGGCTGCTTATATCACAGTTACGCCCAGTTATTTTTATGACATTGCTTATGTTGGGCTTTCCATCTTCAGTTGATCTTTCCTTTGTAACAAAGGAAAACAGCCAAGCTTCTGATAATATATGCAGCATTCCATATTTTCAGTTCCCAAAGAAATTTGTTTCATAATTTGTTAGAAATTTCTAGGTGCAATTTTGGTCTTTGTGAGTAATGTGAGTTTGGCTGTCTTTAGTGTTGTTTTCATGTACTTTGTTTTGGTAATTGTATATGCTTTTGTGGTTCAGCTTTTTTTATTCTTCATCTGTTAATAACAAGATTTCCCATGTTTCTTTGACTTCCTCCTATTTGTTGTTTCCTGCTATGCAATTATTCATTACATTCATGTGCCACAATTTGTTCAGCCATTCATCAGTGATACTTGATTAACTGATTGCCAAGCATTTATGAAGTATCTTAGTATATTACAAGCACCATATCATAGGTCTACAGAAACAAAAATGAAATAGTCCCTGACCTCAGGGCTCTTATTTTCTTTGGGAAGGAGACAACAATACGTATATAAGTATATAAAAATACGTGGTTATTTTTTCCTAGTTTTGTTGGCAGCATTTAATTTAGCAGTAATCAGGGTATATTACCCTCCACATGCTTAATTCATTTTACATTGCTAGGAAATGAGGATAGAAATATAGGAGAACTTTCTTTCGTTTTAAGATCATTTCATTTTTTTATTCAGCACACATTTATTGAACTTCGGAGAGATAATGAACATCACAAAGTTTTTCCTCAAGCATCTTAACGATCTAAGTGAAGAATTGTACACAAATAAGTTTATTAACAAGGTAAACTATACTATCATAAGGAAGATTGCATCATGATGCTATGGGAGTTTCGAAGAGAGCTATCCTTATCTAGTTCGGTGCCCAAGGAAAAGCTTCATGGAGGAAGTGGCATTTGAAGGATGAGTCTTCACATTTTTTGTTTTATTATCATGAACGCAATAACATCAACAAACACCAACATTTCTGTAGACAAAGAACAACAAAAAAAAGATTATCTATGACACTGTAAAACTGTACTACTTGTTTTTTTAAAAGTGTGTTTACAGTTCAGTGCGGTGGTTCTAAAACTGCTTATCTGCCTCATCTTCTCTAATTTTTTTTTTTAAGTTTCATTCCTGCTATTGTTTTTTTGGTGTCACTATCACTACCTTCACCAATAAATTTCTCCACCCCTCCCATAAGAGTAATAAATCAAAAGAAAACACACATTGACTGTGTCTGAAAGTCTCATTTTTGCACTTCTAATCCATGTGTCTACTGAGATACGGGAAGCATGATTCATCATCAGTCTTTTAGTGTCCTCCTTGGTCATGGCATTGTTCATAATTCTTAAGTCTTTTATAGCTATTTTCCTTTACAAAGTTGTAGTCATTGTACACGTATTCTTTTTGTTCACTCAGCATTGGTTAATTTTTTAAAATAAAGTTTTATTGATATTTTTAAATAAAATATCACCTGTTTGCTTTTGTAGTATCCACCCCTACCCAGAGAGCTATTTTTCATGACAAAGAATTTAAAAAGAGGAAGGAAGAAAGTTCAGTAAAACTAAACTGTATAAAAAAAAAACCAAACCTGATATAGTCATAATAAATGCCTGTATTATATGCTCCACATCTATGGTCTACCATTTCTTCAAAGAAGCAAGTGGATGCGTTTTCTCACATCTCTAGTCGTGGAGGCCAAACTTTGTCATAATCTCTCAGCATTATTTTTGATTGTTTTGTTGTTTCCATAGTTCTCATTGTGTATATGTTGTTTTCTTGGTTTTGTTTATTTCGTTTTCCATCAGGTCATATAAGTCTTTACGTGCTTATCTATTCATCATGCTCGTCATTGCTTGTAGTAAAGCAATATTCCATTACCTTTGTGTACAACAACTTGCTTAAGTGTTCCTGAATTAACAGGTATCTACTTTGTTTCCAGTTCTTGGTTACTAAAAAAAGTTGCTGCTATAAATATTTAGCTATATGTGGATTCTTTCTTTTTGTCATTGTCCTCCTTGGGATACATGCCTAGCAGTGAAATCTCTGGGTCAAAGGATTTGGGCGTTCTAATTACTTCATTAGAATCATCTCAAATTGTTTTCCCGAATGGTTAGACCAGTTCACCACACCACCAGCAGTGTATTAGTATGCTCTCTGCATCAGGTCATTCAAATCTCCCTAGGTTTCTGTAAATATTTCCCTTATTATTTCTTACTACAAAGTAATAATATTCCTTTACATCCCTTTACCATAATTTATCTATTCCCCAATTATGGGCACATACTTTATAGCTTTTTGCTTTCTAGTTTTCTCTTGACACCTTTGTTTTCATTTCAGTTTCTGTTCAGCTCTGGCTTTTTCCATTGGTAATGCTTGAAAGTCCTTTACTCTATTAAAGATCCATTTTCTTCCTTACCCAGTAAGATTATACTGGGTTTTACAGGATAAATTAACAGGATAAATTATTCTTGGTTGTGATTTGGTTGTGAACCTTTATCATTTGCCTTTTGTAATGTCTTCTAAGATTTTTTTTTTCTCCTTTATAGTAGTTACAGCATAGTCTTGTATTGTCTTGAGTGTGGTTCCTTAGTACTTGAACTCTTGTTTTTGGATTCTTCAGTTTTTTTTTTCAGGTCTCAAATTGGCTGTCAGATTTGGTTATAACATTCCTGGGAGTTTTCAGTTTCAGATTTCTTTCAGTAGATAAATGGCGAATTCTTTCTTTTTTTACTTTGCCTTCTGGTTTCAATAGATTTGAACAGTTATTTTGAAATATGTTATTCAGGGTTTTTGTTTGATTATGACTTTCAGAGAGCCTGATGCTTCTTAAATTTTCTCTCATTTTACAGATCATTCATTTTTTCATGGTAGATATTGTATGTTTTTCTTTTTTTTTTAAATCCTTTATTTTTTTCTAGTGTTTCTTAACTCATGAAGTTATTGGGTTCTGATTGTTTTTTAGGAAACCTGTTACTTTATTAAAAGTTTTCTAATCTTATGTCTAAGTTATTTTCCTTTCAATTTTTTTCCTCTAGTATTTTAATTTCAATTCCAATTTAATTTCTAAATCTCTTATTTTGTTTCTTGTAGCCATTTCTTGTGGTCCTTATGGTTAGCCATCTTCTCTGGCTCTTCATGTACTTGTGGAGTTACCTTTTTTTGGGGGGGGGGTCTGGGAATGTGCGTACGTGCACACATTAAATCCAGAATATACCTACTACGTTTGGTGATTTTTTTTTTCCTATTTACTCATATTTTCCCTGGCGTGGATCCTTTTTCAGCACGTCTAGGTTCAGACTTGATTATCATGACTTGTACTGACCTCCCTAATGTAAACTCTTTTCTACTCTCTGTTGGGTTCTAGCTCTTTTTCAGCATAATTCCTGACTGGATAGAGGAACATACTTAGGTTATCTTTGGTTTTCTCTTTCTGCAAAGATCTAAGCTCCTTCTTCTTACCACCATCTTACTTGGAAACGTGAGATGAGGGAAGCAAGAAGCAGGCATCTATCAAAATCAGGGGTTCTTAACCTTTTTTTATGTCATAGGACCCTTTGGCAGTTTAGTGAAGCCTATGGATCCCTGGTTAAATGCATAAAACAAAATACATAGAATCATAAAGCAAACCAATTATATTGAAACACAATTATCAAAACATTTTGTAAAAAGTTCAGAAATCCCAGGTTAAGGACGTCTGCTCTAAATGCTCAAACTCTTATTTTAAACTTATTTTGAGAATAACATTTGAAAAATAAATCTTATACTTCCCTGTCTTCCTAAATAAAGCAAGCAAAATATAATTTAACTTTTCCTTGATAATTCAAGGTCATGATTGTAAGCACCAGTATTTTGCTGTAATGAAGTGATATGGGTCAGGAGTTACTAAGGTGGTTGTCATTTGACAGGCTATTTATCTCTGTCCTACTTTAGGTAGAGTACTATGCCTTTAGTCTTTGGTCTTTGATAGTGTTTTTCTTTCTCTTTCTTCCATGTTATTGTGACTTGTTGCTTTCATTGTGTGTGGCACTGGCAGTCCCCTGATTCCTTCCTCTCTCCCATTTTAATTTCTCCAACTATTTATTTGTGGACTAGGAAAGCATAATTGGGTTACACACCAGTTAATATTTGTTTGTAAGGTAAGAGTATATTGGAGAAGTTGAGGTATTTTCTTCGGAGTAAAAAGCATCATCTTTTACTATATGGACTTTGTGATATGTCCACTTACCTTATTGCATCTGGGTTCGTGGCTATGCATGTAGTTGAAGTTGTTGGGTGGGTGACTTGAATAAATGTGTCATTATTGTAATGGGTATTTATACGGCAATGTATAGTTGGTAGTGCTTCACAAAAAAAAAACTTTAAAGTTTTATATTTTTGATTTCTCCTTTTTTTAGATATGTAGAAACCAAGTGAGGTGTAAGAGAGTCTTGCACATAGAGTGTGATAAGGACCACAGTGACAATATTATATTTTTCAACTTTGTCTGCTTTTAAAATTTGAAACAATTTTTGCTTACCTGTTTTCAGTCATTGTTTGACATGAGTTCAAATTCTGCCTCAGGTACTTCCTAGTTGTGTTATCTTGGGCAAGTCAGTTAATTAATCTCAGCTTCAGTTTCCTCATCTGTAAAATGGATTTATAATAGTACCTATCTCTCGGGGTTGTTGTGAGGATCGAATGAGTTAATGTACGTAAAGTGCTTTGCAGATCTTAAAGTGTTGTCTAAATTTAGCCATTATTACTTTTTCCCATTTTTGGATTTGGATGTAGGAGTAGAATTTCTTTGTATCATCAAGTGCGCAAAATTTAATGACTGATTATGTATTATAGTCATAATGATGTTTGGAGATGTGGAACTTTTGATTTTTGTCACATCTAGTAGAAAATGGTTTTGTATATTTAAAACCATGCAAACAACAACTTTGACATCTCCCAAGTTTACATATTGACAGCCTAAATTTATCAAAATATTGTTAGAAATATATATTTGCATTTTTCACATTTCATCTTTAAATTTTATGACATAGTAGAAAGAATATTGGAATAGGGGTTAGCTGACTGGGTTAGTTAATACTAGCTAGCACTAGGTCTGCTGCTGAACTAGTTGTGACATTGGGTAAGATTCTCAAACTGTCAGTTTCTCTTACCTCACCTATATATTGAGACTTTTGACCCCCCCCCCCAACAAAAACCCAAAACAAAAATCCCACCTCTCAGACCCATTGAGGATTTCTAAGGTCATTAAAGGCTCTAAAATTCTGTGAAATAAGAGGAACTTTTCTCAGGGGTGAGGAATGTGGAGGAGTCAAAAATAAGTGAATTTTTTTCAGCATGGCATTTGGAGTTGGGGAGGAGGATCTGTGTTTTAAACCCAGATTCTCTACCATTTTCCTGATTATGAATAGCAAGTGAATTGATCTGCTTTATCATCTATTTCTGTGTAAATACTCAGCTATTTACTTGTAGAATAGTACTGCATATTGCATGAATGTTATAGTTGTTCATCTTTTGAAGTAATACTATATAAGAAAAGCTAAACTTTCTTGCAAGTAGTCACAAGAACAAGGCTGTGTCTTGGTGTAATAATGAAATTGGAATCTAATCTTGTCACTTAAAGATACATAGTATGCGTAAGCAGCCTATGGCATATTACCATTAATGATTTGCACTCAATCAGTAAGCATGTATCGAGTACCTGCAGTGTGCCCGGTGTAGTTTTGTAGGCAGCTAGGTGGTCATAGTGCATTGAACATTAGATTTGGAATCAGGAAGACCTGAGTTTATACCTTGCCCAGTCACTGGCTGTGTGACTCTGAGGAAGTCACCAAACCTTTCTCAGTCTCAGTTTCCTTTAGCTCTGAAATGGGAATAATAATAGCACCTATCTCCTTCGGTTGTCTTGGGAGACAATACATAATATAAAGGCTAGGGACTGGACAGTGATTTTATTTGTATTCAGCAGTGATGTCAGATTCAAATCGAAAGGAATACCTACAGACTGCATATTGACTTAGAAAACCACAAATTAACATTATCTTTGTTGTCATTGTATTTTTATTTATCTTGTTAAACATTTCCCAATCTTAAAGAGTATAAAAAGTAGAGAAGATGTCCAACTACTTGGTAAGACTAAGTTTCCTCACCTTAGAGTCCCCTATACCAGAGGTTTAAACTGATAGGCTTAAGGCCGCAGGTAGCCCCCAAAACTCCAGAGTGCAGCAAGAACCAGATTAAATGTAATTAGGAAATGTTTAACAAGATAAATAAAAATGCAGTGCAACATAGATAATGTTAATTTATGGGTTTTGGCCTCAGTAGCCATCATTCTCTTTAGAATTGTTGAGGACCCCAAAGAGTTTTTGTTCATGTGGGTTATATCTATTGATATTTATCATATTAGAAATTAAAATGGATAAGATTTTAAAATATTAATTATATAACCCATTCTGTATCTACATAAGTAAAATTTTAATGAAAAAACCCTTTTTTCAAAATTGAAACAAATGGTGAGAAGAGTGGCATCATTTTACATATTTCTTGCAGATTTTTTAAAAGTCTGGTTTAATAGAAGACATCTGGATTCTCATATCTCCTCCTTCAGTCTGTTGTGACTGACATCTAGCCTCATGCAGATATGTAGTCAGAAAAGGGAGGACTATTTTAACAGACAAATAACGTCCTAGTGTTATTACATACTATGAGATCAGCCGGCCCAGGGCATTAAGAGGTGAAATGACTTGCCTAGAGTCACACGGCTGGTAGGTATCAGAGGCAGGTCTTGAACCCAGGACTTTCTCACTTTTGAGCTCTATCCACTCCACCACACTGCCACTATTCAGATGTACACATAAGTATATTCGAAATAGAAATAAGGTAGTTTTTTGGGAGAAGACCCTGGAAACTGATATTATCACCAAAAATCTCATGGTAAGAGGCCATTTGAGCTGAACTGTGAAGGCAATTAGGGATTCTAAGAGGTGGAAGGGAGAAGGGAGTGCGTCCCAGGAATAGAGGGACAGACAACCTTGTTGCAAAGGTATCCAGATAGGAAATAGAACATTATTTATGAGGAACAGCAAGAAGGCCAGTTTGCCTGGAATACAGAGTGTTTGAAAGGGTGTGATACAGCCTGGAAAGCAGTTTGGGGTCAGATTGTAAAGGGCCTTAAATGCCAGGGGAAGGAGGAGCTTTATTTAATCCTACTTGTAATAAAGAGCCATGGAGTTTATTTCATCAGAAGAGGTGCTATATCAGATATTAAGGCCACATGCAACTCTAAAAGGAACTGGTAACACATAGAGAGTGATAATGGGACAAAAGGATAATGGAGAAAAGTCAGTTACTCCATGGTTGATTCATTAGGGAGTTGAGATACTAAATTACTATCTCCAGATGTATTCCTCTACTCTGCATTTATTCACTTAAATTTTTTTGTGTATTTGTCTTAAGCTTTTATCTTTCCTCTTAGACCTTGTAAGCTCCTTGATGAGGTCAGGAACTATTATTACTACTTTTCATCTTTGTGTTTCATCCATAGTTGACGCTTGACATTGTTGAATTGATTGCTTGAATGGCTGTGCACCTTGGGATCCATGAAAAGGCAAGGCCTCTATTGTATTAAGTAGTTCTTCTCTAGAGGATTTAGGGAAAGACATGGATGAAAATTTCACAGGACTAGGAGTAGAGGGCTTCTTTTCATTTCTGCAGTGCTTTTTTTTTTTCTTCAAATCTGAGTCTATCACTGCTGCAAAAGGCCCATCTGTTTTAACACCATACCTCCCAGTGATGTTGTAAGGCTACAAATCATGAAATATAATAATCTTCATTGAGTCAAAAGTGCTGGTAATCCGAGGGGCAAGGACAAGATACATGGTGAACATGGGAGGAGGGGGGAAAATAAGTAAGCATTTATATAGCATTTACTATGTGCCAAGCATTGTGCTAAGACGTTTTACAAATATATCATGTGATCTTCACAACAACCCTGGGAAATGGGTGCTATAATTATCCTCATTTTATAGTTGAGGAATCTGAGACAAGTTAAGTAATTTGCCCAGGGTCACAGCTAGTAAGTATCTAAAGCTGGATTTGAGTTCTGTTCTTCCTGACTCTCTATCCACTATACCACCAGCTGTCTCAGAAGTACTTTTGAATTGTAAAGCACTATATACATATTAGCTATTAATATTGTAACATATTTTTGATTCTGCTTGATGTCTCTTCAATCAACAAGCATTTATTAAATGCCTACGAAGTGACAGGCACTGTGCTACATGCTAGGGTTGTTTCAAAAAATGAAACAATCCCTGCCTTGGAGGAGTTTGCATTCTTTGGGGAAAAAAAAGTATTGATGTGTTTGTTTTGATACTACCTTCATTTCTCATTGTATCTACTATCTCTGGTCTCCCTCGTAATAAAGAATTTAAAAAAGGAAACAGGTCAGCAACATCTACTGACATACCCACTGAGTCTCAAAAGCATCTGCAGCATTCCACATTTATAATCTTCCACGTCTGAAAAGAAGACAGAGAGGGATGTTTTCTCAGTTCCTCAGAGTCAAACTTATTCATAAATGAACATTCAGTTTCATGTCTTTGTTCTTTCTGTTTACATTGTTATATTTATTATATTGTTTTCCTGGTTCTTCACATTCATAAAATCATGTTTTCCCATTTAAAAGAATTTTTTTTCAGGGTCATATTTTCTTACTCTAGTCATTAATCTTTATGCACTACAATTTCTTCAGTTATTCCCCTATCAGTTGGCCACTTATTCTGTTGGGAGAGAAACAGTATGTATGGAGACAAGTACATACAAAATATATACAAAGTAGCATATGTGAGAGAAGGCTGTAGAGATGGGGTGGTGGTGGATCAGGATAGCCTTTTTGTTAGGAAATGGCATATGAGAAGAGTTTTGAGGGAATCTAGGGATTCTGGGAGGGAGAGGTGAGGATGAAGTTCATTTCAGGCAGAGGGGACACCCTGTACAGAGAAGCAGTGGGATAGAGTGGAAAGAGCTATGTTTTGGGAATATCAATTTGGCAGCTGTGTGGAAGCTGGTTTGGAAAGGGAAGACTGAAGCTTTCATCAAAGGGATTGATTTCATTATGTTCCTTTCACTCTACTTACTAAGGCAGGAAAGCATATTATATTTTAGTAGGGATTTTGATCATTCACTCAGCAAACATTTATTAAGCACCTGGTATAGCCACTCAGCTAGGTGATGGGCATACAAAGAGAAAAATGAAACAGTCCGTCCCCTGAAGGAGCTTACATTCTATCAGGTATGATAAGTGACTTGTTTGTATACTTTGATATACATGTATAAGTATATACAAAATAAATACAAAGTAATCTTTTTTTTGACTGGCACTAGTGCCACATGTAGCAGGTGTCAGCTGATCTGAGCTCTGAAGGAATCTGGGGACTTTGAGAGGCAGAAATGAGGAAGGAGTACATACAAGAAATAGGGGGACCTCCTGTGCAAAGGCATGGAACTAGGAAATGGAATGCCATGTTTGAAGAACAGCAATGAGGCTAGTTTGTAAGTATATGTGATGAGCTTAGAAAGGTAGTTTAAAACCAGGTGGAGAAGGACTTTCCATTATCAAACAGAAGAGGTTGGATTTGATCCTGGAGGTGGTTAGGGAGCCACTAGAGTTTGTTGAGTAGGGGAAAGAGATCCCTTTGGCAGCTTTGTGGAGGTTGGACTAGAGAGGGAGAGGTGTGAGGTAGGGAGACCAATTCATTTAGGAGGTTATTGCAGTAGTTCGTGTAAGGTGGAATGAGGGCCTGGACCTAGTAGGAACTGTGTGAGTGGAGAAAAAAGAATGAGTGCTTGAGCTGTGAAGATGGAATATACAAGAGTTGGCAACTGATTAGATATTTGGGGTGAACCTGGATGAACAGGAGAGTTTTCTGGTTAATCCTATTCAATAATCTAGAATATCTGTGATTTAGTTTTTTGGTTTTTTTTGTTTTTTTGCTTTTTGGTGAGGCAATTGGGGTTACTTGCCCAGGGTCACACAGCTAGTAAGTGTTAAGTGTTTGGTCTGAGGCCGGATTTGAATTCAGGTCCTCCTTACTTCAGGGCCGGTGCTCTATCCACTGCACCACCTCGCTGCCCCGATTTAGTATTATTCTTAACCTTACTTGACAGCCTCTTGAATTTCTGTATCTTGATTCCCTCCCTCCCTTTATCTCTCCCCCCACCCCAATGATGTTTTCTGAAACTGGTTCTTGAATGATTGACATACAGTCTGCCACCCAAATCAGTATTCAAAGTCTTTCCAGCTTGGTAGAGTTATCTAGAGTTCATGCTACACTGGCATTGCCTGTGAATGTCCATGAGTGCCTTTCATACCATAGTGGGGCCCTGGAATAGGACTTTAGTGGAGGAAATTAACTTGAAAATTAAATTAACCTGGTTGGTTCATTTCCTAAGCATTCATGCTGTAGGGACTCCAGTTTACATGCAGATACCCCTGTTTCTCAGTTAATCAGATTCCTTAAAAGAAAAAAAAATTATTGAACCACTCACTATGTGCCAGGCACACAGCCATGGGAGGTAGATTCCATTATCCTTATTTTACAGTTGAGGAAACTGAGACAGGCATAGGTTAAGTGACTTGCCCAGAGCCTAGATTTGAACTCAGGTCTTACTGATTCTAGGCTCTGCTCTATCCTTTGGGCTACCTAGCTCAAATAGGGCCTCATAAGGACCTGTTCAGGCTGGATATTGCCTCAGAAAGCCTCACATTAACATTATCTATGTTTTATTGTGTATTTATAACTTGGTTCTGGAACACTAGGGGAGTGTGGTGGGTTGTGTGTAAGACACTTCTGATCTACACCAGCGCTCCATCTCAGCTTCATACACAGATAGATGATCATGCCTTTGATCTCTTCACCATATCCATGATCACCATCTCTCTTCTGTAGTTATAACGATCCATAACTTTGAAATTCTGAGTATAAATGATCCTTCCATCATAGCATGTACCTCGAGCCCTTTTAAGCCATCCTCAATAAAATTGATACATCCATAGGGATGCATCTCCCCAGATGCTTCTCCCCAGCTCCACCTCTCCATCATTTCCCATTTTCTTTTTCTTTGTTCTGAGCTATAGGGTAAGGTGTTCCTTTTCCTTGCTAAGATCAACACTTCAACTTCTGGTCCTGTTCTCCTTTCCCTGGCTTGCAACCTTTCCTTATCTTCTACGCTCAAATATGCCCAGCTCTTCCTCAAAAAAGCTTCACTTGAGCTGTCTTTCTGCATCTCTCTTACCTGTCATAGACAAACTTAGAAAAAGCTGTGCTTCTTGCTTCTGCGTTCTTGCCTCCCACTCACTTCTCAGTGTCTTGCAGTCTGGTTTCCAGCTTGGCTTCCATTACAACACACAATTGAAATTGTGCTCTCTGAGGTCACCAGTGATGTTTTTAACCTCTCTTTGCACCCGCAGCACTTAGCACAGTACCTGACACACAGTAGGCACTAACTAAATGCTTGTAGCCTTGGTGACTTTATGGTTAGTTCCAATGGCCTGTTTTTAGTCCTCATACTTTTTGACTTTTGTATACTGTCAGTTACTGCTGACTTCCTGAAAACCCCTCCCCAGGTTTTTGTGACTGTTCTTCTCTCCAGGTTCTTTATGTGACAGATCTTTCTTATTCTCCTTTGCAGGATCATTATTCTTGTCTAGGCTAATATTCTTTGGTATATCCAGGGCCGCTTGAACTTTCTTCTCTCTCCTCACTATACTTCAGACTATCTTAATATCTTGTTTGCAATACATGACTTTCCATCTCTGGACTGTGCCTTCATACACACTGTCTCCATTCCTAGAATGCTTTCCCACCACACTTCCTTTTGCAACCCTTAGGTCCTTCCAGGTTCAGCCTATAGATGGACCCCTTTCAAGTGGTCATTTTTGATTCTTAAGGTGTTAGGCCCCAAATCACTTTTTATATAATCATCTGTGAATGTGTTAAATTCTTTCCCAGAAGGATATAAAATTCTTGAAGGTAGGGACTGCTTCAGTTTTTTATTTGTATTCAGTTTCTCGCATAGTCCTTGGCACTTGAGTGCTTCTAGATTGATTGGCAGACTTTTGAATTAGGCGATGGGAGAGAAAGATAAAATCAGACATAGTGCCTGCCCTTCTAGAAGTTACAGGCTAGTAGGGGGGTTATAACTGGTGCACACTTAATTATGAACAGTATGTTAATATCTTTTAATCTACCTAATACAGTATTTTGCACATGCTTTTAAATAGCTAAATAAATGTTTTTAAAATATGGATCTGTGTCTGATCTGCACACAGTATAAATGTGTACACTTTCCACCACTGAAGGGATAGTACTATATATGGGTAGACTTTGGAGAGAAGGGATCTCTTCATAGCTGTAGATACATGATGGGATATGTTGTTTTGGGAATTATGATATATCTAAGGTGATCTGGTATTTCAGAAACTACCAACTTCTCAGTAGTTTATTCATAGGGTGGATACTAGAAACCCTAAAGTAGAGAAAGGGTCAAGGAAAATCTGAGTACTTCTAAAGCAGAGGCTCTTAAACGTGTGTATATGTATGTGTGTGTGTACGTGTTTGTATGTGTGTGTGTACACATGTTTGTGTGTGTGTGTGATGGACCTCTTTGACCATTTTTAAAAACGAAATACATGGGGTTACAAAGGAAAGCAATTATATTGAAATGCCGTTATCAAAATTTTTTTTAAATGTTCACAGATCAAACATTAAGAACCCTTGCACCAAATCATCTAGATTATCCTCGATGAACAGTTAATTAGTTCATTGAGCCTTTTCCCTAGCGAAATATGAATAGCCAAGGAGACATCTCAGTCCTTCCCTTTCCCCCACTTTCTTCTCTTTATTCTCTTCCCCTAACTCCTCCCCCCGCCAAACTCCCCAAACAACTGGAAGATTGTATAGTTAACTACTCAGATATCTTGGGCATTAGCAGTAGGAATCAATTTTGCCAAATACTGGAAACAGATATTTGGGCAGATTGCTATTAAAAAGCATATGCTGGGCAGATCGTATAGAGTAGGAGTCCTTAGCCTGGGTGTCATGAACCTATTTATTTAATTTTTGATGACTATTTCAATATAATTGGTTTCCTTTGTAATCATATATATTTTATTTTATGCAGTGTTCTCAGGCTTCACCAAACCTGCCAAAGAGGACAAGATGGATCACTCTACTAAAATGATAGTCCCCTGCTTTCCTTAATCAGCAGTTTTAGAATAATGTATCAAATTAGTAATATTTAGCTGTAGTCTCAGGTTCATTTCAAGTTAACAATGATTAAGTGCCTACTACGTGCAAAGCACTAAGTTAAGTCCGTGGGATACAGTGAAAAATAAGAGTCCTTACCTAAAAGGAATTTATGAGTCAGTAAAAGGTTAATACAAATTAACATAAAAACATAATACTAATTAGAATATAATTAATTAAACAGGTTGAGCTGAGAGATTAAGGCTGCAGCCATTTACATAGCCTACTTAATGCTCTCATGGTAAGGTAGTAGATAAGGCGCTCACCTCGAAGTTAAGAACAGTGAGGTTCACGTCCCCTCTCCTAAATGAGATGAGTGATCCTGGGAAAGTCACTTAACCTCTTTGTTTCGGTTGTCTCATTCATAGGATGAGGGGTTTGGATTTGACAGCCTCTAAGGTCCCTTTCAGCTCTAGGTTTACAATCCTATAAACCCTGTCACTCCTGACCCAGACTGTTATTAGAACAGCTTGCTCCTAGGTCTCCCTGAAGTTCCACACAGTTCTTCTCTTCTCAAACCTCCTTGTATCCCTAGGATGCACTCTGCTCTTACTTTTGCCTTAGAGAATGCTTAGTTTCATATGTTGTAGGAAGCTTCTCCTGACCCCCTAATTGCTAATGATCTCTCCTTGGAAATTACTTTGTGTGCGCAAGTATTACCTATTTGATTTTCTATGTACATGCTTCCTCCAATAGAGTGTAAGTGCTCTGAGGAGAGGGACTGTTTCTTTTGTCTTTGTAACCTCAGCACTTGCAGCAGTGTACCTCACTTATAATAAAATGATAAATGGATGTTTTAATGAATGGAATTAAGGGAGGTATCAGAAAAGTATCATGGAGGAGGTGACATCTGAGCTGGGCCATGAAGAAAGAGGGTTTCAACAGGTAAAGAAAAGAAGGGAGGAGAATCAGTTCCATGCTTAGGTACACAGAATAGTTCTCATGCAGGAATAATAAACCAAAAGTAGTGGAAAGTGTCTGGACCGAGGGTCAGAAGACTGGGCTCTTGTCCTGGTTCTACCACTAGAATCATAGAACCTCAGAGTAGAAAGAACTAACTACTACAACCAGTACTTACAAGATCCCAGGACTTGATTGAGTAAGAGACTGACAAGGTCAGATCTATGCTTAAAGAAAATCACTTTGGTAGCACTGTTAGAGGATGGGCTGGAAAGATTTGAGGCAGGGAGATCAATCAGGAGGACACTGTAAGTAAATGATGGGAGTGAAGGTGAGGTCCTGAATTAAGGTGGTGGCCATGTGAATAGAGGAAAGGGATCAGTTGCAAGAGATGTTGTGGAAGTAAAAATGGCAATATTTGGCAATTGTGATTGAATGCAGGGTTTTGAGAGTACGAAGGGGAGAATTCAGAGATTGTGAACCTGGGGGACTGAAAGAACGGTGGTGCCTTAGAAATAGGGAAGTTTAGAAGAGAGGAGGCTTTAGGTAGGGCCAGGAGCTTAACCTTTTTTGTGTGTGTCTCAGATTGTTTTAAATGCATAAAGTAAAATACATAAGATTAAAAAGGAAACCAATGATTTGAAAATAGTTATTTACACATTTGTATATGTGTTTGTATACACACACACACACACACACTCAACTCAAGTTTATGTATCCCCAGCTTAACCCCTAGTAGAGGGAAAGGTAATTAATCCAGTTTTGGACATGTTGAATTTGAGATGTCTCCAGGACATTCTTCAATTATAAAAATAATAATCTTGTAACTCACAGAATTTCTGTAAAGAAAGTACTTTATAGCCCTTAAAGTGCTATATAAATGATTTATTGTATGCCTTTAATGATGCAAACTAAGATTATATTGACTTTTGGTCGTTATGTCATTCTATTATCTCATTAAGTTTTCAGTCTGCTAACTTCCCCTTTCTTCACGTAAAACTCCTTCCCCATCCTGTATTTGTGCTGTTGATTTTTTGAACCCATTTGTATGATTTTACACTTACTTTTATCACTCCATTTTAGATGTGACTTTTAGCTCATAAAGATCATTTAAAATGCCGATTGACATCCACATGTTGACTTTTTCTCAGCTATGTGTCATTGACAAATTTTATAAAAATATCGTCCGTTCCTTCATGTAAGATAAAATTAACACAATCCTGGGTCACCATTTGGAGACTTCTCTCCAGATTGGGGGGTGTGTATGTGTGTGTGTGTGTGTGTGTGTATATATGTGTGTGTGTGTGTGAGAGAGAGAGAGAGAGAGAATAATGATGTAAAGCTTTCTCTTTTATCAGGTGCTTCCTTTGCAACTAACTTTGAGATAGTAGGTCATTTTTCTGTCCACATTTTACAATACTTAAAGCTCAGAGTATAAGTGACTTTCCCACATTTACGTGGCTATTAGGTTATTCTGACTTAAGTTCTAGTCTTTTTATTCCAGACTTCATTTCTTTATCTGTGAAATGGAAGAGGTAGAGTCATAGAATTCTTAGAATTATGGAATGTTAGAGCCTGATGTACAGGACTTGAAAAGATGTAATAGTCTAGTCTTCTTTGACAGGTAAGGTAGTAAAGTGAGGTTCCTGAGAGGTAATTTCCTGCAAACACATAGTGGTAGAGATGGGACCAGAATGCAAACCTGAGGACTTCTAGCTCAGTTCTTCTTGTACTATGCCATGCTGTTTGAATTTAGTTTAGCAGATGCCACTTAGATAAAGCATTTGGTCTAGGTACTGAGGATAACTCAAACATAGTAAGTCAGAATCCTGTCTTCAAGGAATTTATAATCTAATAGTTTACAGTGATTTCTAATGCCCTTGCTAGTCTCGAAAGGACATAATTTTTATTCGTTTGATGAGCTACTAAATGGTACTAATAGTTCCTATAATTTGTGTAAGTACTTTAAAGTTTATAGAATCTTTACTTTCAACCTTCCTCTGGTAGGAAGTACAAGTGCTTATTATTCACACCTTGTTATTGGAAAAACTGAGGCTCAGATATGAAGTCACTTAACTCCAGGTCTTTTGGATTTCATTTTTGAACAAGCTATCTTCTTACTGCAAGTCAATTACTGTCTGGGACAAGTCAAATGCAGGCAGTTCACTTTCATGTTGGTCAGTTATTTAAATCAGTACATTCAAGGCAGGCATTCTCCTGCTGTAGTTTTGACCTGGATTATCTCCATACAGAGTGAAGAGAAGTGGAGAATTATTTTAAGAACTATTAGCAACATATGTAGTCCCATGGCAATGAATTACTGTTTTTTTTTTCTCTGTCCTTGTGAAGTTACTAGAAAATGGAACAAAGAATTTTTTTTTTGTTTACCAATCAAGCAATTATCCATCTTGTACATACTTTATACTTTAGTATTGTAGGCTCTGTGGAACATTTAAACACAAAATAATCACAAGATACTGTCCTTATTATCAGGGAGCTTACAGAGAGAACATAAACTAGATTTGCTTTAGAAAATGTGCAAAGCCCTCAAAAACTTAGCATAAAAAAATGTTGTCAGTTGTTAAATATTTTTGAGTGTTCTATGCTGGATGTCCCTCACTTGAAAGTGTTTGTAGATAGTAAATAAAATTATATTTTAAAGGATGTTGGGAAAGAATTTCAAAGACTTTCTTTAATGCACTCTCCAATTGGTTTAGTTAATTTGGATTTTTGTATATGTGTTTTCTTAAAGTAGTATTCTAGTTTTTTGTTTTTTTTAAACTCAAGATCAGATTTTTTCCAGAAACTTTACTCAGGACTATCTGTTTAATGCTTGCCCTTTTATAAAAATTTGCAAAGTTGTGCTTTCTTACATTGTAAAACATACATTTGAGAGATTATCTAGATCAATATCTTAGATGTTGGGATGCCCTGACATATCACAAAAATGAGAAATGATATAAAATATCAATAAAGATACTGACTTTTTCTATTCAGATTTCAGTAAAATACAATATAGTGCATCTTAATGGCTTGTTTGACTTTTGAGTTCAGTAAGGAGAAAAATAGCTTTCCTTCCAAAACAAAATAAATTTTAAATTTAATAGCTTACCAAAAAAAGGGCTTGTCAAAAACTTTGAGTTTGAGTTATTAATGCTTAATCTCTGTTTTTCTATTTTTTTTTTTTGTTGTTGTTGTTTGGTTGTTCAATCATGTCTGACTTTTCATGACCTCATGGACCAATAGCACACCAGACCCTTCTATCCTCCACCATCTCTCAAAGTCTGTCCAAGTTCATGTTCATTGTTTCCGTGACACTCTATACATCTCATTCTCTGTAATGCCTTAGTCCTTCTGCCTTCAATCTTTCCCAACACCAGGGTCTTTTCCAGTGAGTCCTGACTTCACATTATGTGACCAAAGAAGTTAAGCTTCAGTATTTGACCCTCCAGTGAATAGCCTGAGTTACTTTCCTTAAGTCTTGACTGATTTAATCTCCTCGAAGGAACTCTCAAAAGTCTTCTCCAGCACCATGATAGCAAGTCATCACTTCTGCGGTGCTCAGCTTTCCTAATAGTTCAGTTCTCACAGCTATATACTGCTACTGAAAAAAACCATAGTTTTGACTATATGGACCTTGCCGGTAAGGTGAAGTTTCTGCTTCTTAATATGCTGTCCGGATTTGCCATAGCTTTCCTTCTGAGGAGCAATCGTCTTTTAATTTCTGTCAGTCATTGTCTGCAGTGATCTTTGAGCCCAAGAATAATAAATCTGACACTGCTTCCATTTCTTCTTCCTCTGTTTGCCAGGGAGTGATGAGGATAGTTTTCAAACTCTTCGTTTTTTTTTTTTAATGTTAAGCTTCAAGCTAGCTTTTATACTCTCCTCTTTCACCCTTATCAAGAGATGTCTTAATTCTTTTTAGTTTTCTGCCATCAGAATGGTATTGTATGCATATATGAGATTGTTGATATTTCTCCTGGCAAGCTTAATTCAGGCTTTTGATCATCCAGCGTGCCATTTCACATGATATACTCTGCATAAAAGTTAGATAAATAAGATGACAATATATAGTCTTGTCATGTTCCTTTTCCCATCTTAAGTCAAACAGTTATTCAGTGTTAGATTCAAACTGTTGCTTCTTGACTTGTGTGCAGGTTTCTCAGGAGACAAGTAAGATGATCTGGTACTCTCATCTCTTTGAGTACTTGCCACATTTTGTTATAATTCACGCGGTCAAAGGCTTTAGTTCAGTCAATGAAGCAGAAGTAGATGTTTTTCTAGAACTCCCTTGCTTTCTCCATAGTCCATTGAATGTTGGCAGTTTGGTCTCTGGTTCTTCTGCCTCTTTGAAAACCAGCCTGCTTTCCTGGTATTTTTGGTTCACATATTGCTGAAGCCTAGCTTGCAGAATCTCAAGCATAACCTTGCTCATTTGTGAAATGAGCACAATTGTTTGGTAATTCGAACATTCTTTGGCATTGCCCTTCTGACCTTTCTGATCCAGTGGCCACTGTTGAACTTTCCAAACTTGCTGGCATATTGAGTACGGCATTTTAACAGCATCGTCTCTTAGGATTTCAAATAGTTCAGCTGGAATTCCATCATCTCCACTAACCTTATTGTTGCAGTCCTTGCTCAGGTCCACTTGAGTTCATTCTCTAGGAATCTAGTGTCGAGGACTTGTGAATCTAGTGAGGATGGGTTTCCCAAACTAATTTATCCATGAATACTTTTGGCCTTGGCCTTTTATTGATGATTCCTATACATTAAGCTCTGAGATACTTAGAGTATAAATGGGGGAATGGAGAGATTTTGCAACAGAATGAAAGAAATCAAGTTCGTTTTTGGACAGAAAATGTTGAATATAGTAAGTGCTTGGGCCACACAATGTAATTTAATCTTTTATAGGAAAAATATTATTAGCATTGAAATTTTCTCATGGGACATTATATTGACCACTAGAGTTACTTAAGAGCACAGTTTGGGAATCATTTGTTTTCAAAGTCTGTTGAAGAGAGAGAATAAGGGAGTGGACAAAATCCATTTGAAAAAATAGTAGTATGATGAATTCTGAAATAAATTAGACTGAACTTTAGCCGGGATAAGGCATTGAATTGTAACATTGTTATTGTTACAGAGTTCTCTGTCTACCCTTTTGAGTAAGTTACCTTAGGAAGATTTTTAAAGTTGTGTGAATATTGTATGAGTGAATATTAGTTTGAGTTAAAACAAACTGCAAAAAATTTAGTTGCTAAGTAAGGGATAGGAGAAAATAGGATGGTATAATCACAAACTTTTTTTTGACTCAGTGGGAAGACATGCATGTTCACATTTTATGTTCACTGGGTATGTGTGTGTATCTTTGTGTACAGATATGTACATTTATTCACAAATTTTATTACATTAAAATGTCCTGGTCAGCATAATGTAATGTGACTAGTGAGAAGCATAGTGTTATTTTTTATTCATTGTGACAAGCATAATGAACAAACCTTATTTCTAGCAGGATCCAGTAAAGGATATTTAAGTAATTACAACTAAACAGAAAGACTAAGTTAGGTCCAGCACTTTATGAATGACTTCAGGGGTTTTTTTTGTTTTATCTTTAAAATTGAGAGAGGTTGGATTATATGATTTGTAAGGTCTTTTCCATCACCTAAAGTCTATGAATAATGTTAGAAGAGTACTAGATTTAGAAATTTTAAAGATTTTAAAAGCATTTTAGAAGTGTATTAAATAGTGGATTTAAAGTTGTGAAGCATAGATCCAGCTGTTGCATTGTGGCCATGCGCAAGGTATTTAACTCTCTTAGCCTTGGTTTCCTATTTGTTAAATAGAGACAATACAAAATTTTTGTGAGGATCAAATGAGATATTGTAAGTGATTTATTGTATGACCATGTGCTGTGCTTTCTGTTAGAGCCATAGCTAGGGGAGATATTGATGAGCAGTTTATTGGGTTAAGGTAATTGAAAAGCACTAGTTGGTGCAGTGGGTAGAGGGCTGGGCCTGGAGTCAGGTTTCTGAGTTTAAATCTGACCTCAGACACTTAGCCGTGTGACCCTGGACAAGTCACTTCACCCTGTTTGCCTTAGTTTCCTCTTCTGTAAAATGAACTAGAGAAGGAAATGACAAGCAACTCTAGTATGTTTGCCAGGAAAACACCAAATGGGGTCATGAAGAATTGAACATGACTGAAAAATGTTTCAACAATAAACTGCAAGGCACAAAAGAAATGAAAAGGAAATTAGAGGATTAATTATTGAATAATTCATCTTTTTTTGGTGAATATTTGTTATCTATACTCATGCAAAACTCTTTTCTACATTTGTATTTACAAAGGTAACATTTTTTGGCTCCTCAGACATCTCATTAGAAACTGTACAATTTTTAAAACTAATGATGAAATTTTTTAAAAGTTAAACTTAAGATATGTGGCTTGGATATGCTTTATTTTGATGTAAAGTTTTAATTGAAGCACAAATTCATTTGTGAATGTGTTTATTCTGTTTGCTTCTGCTTTTTGTCAGAAGTTAATATTCTATTATTATTTGTTAGGAATATGTTTGGCCTACTCTAACTCCAGGTTTTGGGGGTGTGTGTGTGTGTGTGTGTGTGTGTGTGTGTGTGTGTGTGTGTGTG
>NW_020943070.1:13379757-13425367 GCF_900497805.2 Vombatus ursinus
TGTGTGTGTGTGTGTGTGTGTGTGTGTGTGTGTGTGTGTGTGTGTGTTTTGTTTTTGGGAGGCAGTGGGATGAAGTGACTTGCCCAGGGTCACATAGCTAGTAAGTGTCAAGTGTTTGAGGTCACATTTGAACTTAGGTCTTCCTGAATCCAGTGCTGGTGCTCTATCCAGTATGCCATCTAGCTGTCCCTTTAACTCCGAGTTTTAACGGTATAAATTTAGTCACACTTTGGTCTTTGTCACTCAGACCAATTACATTTTTATTTAATTTGATGGAGATTGTGTTTTTCTATCTTGAATACGTCTGAAGGAAGAAGGGGAAAAATGAGGGGCAGACGCAAAGGAAAATGAATACAAAGAAAATTGATTATTACTCTAGTTCTTTTAATTGGTACATAGGTTGACTCAGAAAATTTGCCCTTAGGGATACACATAAAGTCAGATCATTGAATGAATGAATGAATGGAGAAAGCATTAAGTTCTTACTGTGTGCCAAATGTTGTGCTAAGCACGGGGGCCACAATTAGAAAATAATTCACATTTTAGTTGGGGGAGGCCATACAGCCACATGGTGGATGGCAAAGCCCAGGAATTATTAGGGACACATCTGCATGTAGAATGGGGATTGGAGAGGGGAGCAGCCCACAATTATTGAGAAGCGGGAATTGGGTCTAATGACTGGAGTGGAATGGAATTTCTTGGGTTTCTTATGGTGGAAGGTGGATGGTGGGGGGGCTCAGTATTCAGGAAGGGAAAAGGGAAAGAAGGGGGCAGGAAGGTTGGAGGGTGGGTGGCTCTGGGATGGAATGAATTGTAAGTGGGCACACATACTTTTCAGTGGGATAGGGAGCAGCCTGGGCCAGAAGACAGAGTGAAGTTGGGGATGGGGCAGGGCATTATTGCTTAGTACCAGATAGCAGGAATTTTCATAAACTAAGGTGGGTTATATTTGGAATGCTTGGTCCTTTCTCGTCCTTTATATCCTCTTCTGTTCTTTTTTCAGGTTCAGTTCTGACTGCACCTACTGATGTTTCTACCTCACCTGAGGCCTCACACCTTGAAATTGCTATGTATCATTTGTTTTAACTAGAAACAGTTTTGTTGTTTTTATAGAACAAAAAGAAGATGCATAATTAGATAAGATAGTATATAACAACCCAGTTAACACTTAGTGCTGTGTGGAATTTAAAAAGACATTTGATACATGCTTGTAAATGAACTTAGTTCTCTTGATGTCAGGGATTTAAAGATTAGGCAGTTCTCACTCATAGAAAAAAAATCACAGGCTTATTTAAGTTTAAAGTTGAAAGGAGCCTTAGAGATCACTTAGTCTAACTCTTTTATTTTATAGATGAGGAAACTGAAATCTATAGAGATTTAAATTTGCTCAGATTCATGTGTCTGATGGCCAATGTAATGTTCAATAAAAATCCATCTTCAGAAAAGTAACTGACTGCCATTACCATGTGTATTGTAGCAAAAGACAGATTTTGTTTGTCCACTAAGCAAAATCTTATTATTATGTATAATAATAAACTGCCTTTATATATCACTTGGCTTTGGGATGAGAGAAAGTTAAACATTGGTGTTTAATACCACTACTGGAACATAATACCACTAATAAAACTCTTTCTAACCAACATCAGTCCATAATACTTAGATACTTCAATAACTTCAATACCTCAATCAATACAGATTGCAACATAGCCATACCTTTTTAGTCTATTTGAGTCTTACCAATGTCCTCCAATACATGCCCCAAAGGGGCCTCATCCAATATGATAGATAGTTCTCTTAGCTCTGAGTAGATATCAGGGTCACATATAAGCTATTACATCTATTTTCTTCTCCTCTTGCCACATAACTAGTGTACCTTTTCTAGTCACTTATCTCTGCTGACAATCTTTAAACCACTCCTCTTGCGCAGTTCTTGATTGGCAATATGTTGTAGTCTACTTCTGTCTACCACATGTCTCTCTGCTGCCCTTTGGATGACCTACACTTTTAATGATTTGCAAACTTTGGTCTTCATTTATGTAGAGCATCATTAGAACAGTACTGAATCTTTTGTTTTATGGAGAAATGCAGGCCATTTTCCTCTTCTTAAGTGCTGGGCCCAGCTCATTTGGTAGCGCTGTCCAAGATGAATCAGTTCCAACTGCATATCAATCTAGACTAGTGGTCTCAACTTTTTTTGATTGTGTACCTCTTTGACTAAAAAAAAAATTGAGCATGTTCTCTCTTTCTCTAAGAATATGTATACACACATATGTTATTTTAAAATGTAATACATGTGCTACTCTGTTCATAGTTGTACATGCTAAAGAGCAGCAGCTCTGTAAGAGTGTAAGTTGCAAAGAAAGTGCTGACATTGAGTTTCCTCATCTGGAGTTCCCTATTCCATTGAAATCATAGGTCTTGTGTGAAAATTACATTGGGAGAGCAGAGACCTGAAGCGGAGACCAATTAAGAAATTGTTGTACTTGTCCAAGTGACAGATGATGAGGACCTGAACAAGGGTGGTGGCTTTGTGAGTGGAGAGAAATGGATAGATACAAGAGTTACTATTGAGGCAGAATTAATGGGACTTGGCAATTGATTGGATATGGAGAATAGGAAGAACGTGGAAGTAGTGGCAACCTCAACTAGGAGTGAATATTTTGGGAAAGATAATGTAATGTGATCTGTTATGCGAATTGCAACCCGTTGGAATGGACCTGGGTTCAAATCCTACCACTGATACTAAATGTGTGGCTTTGTTGAGTCAGGTTAGTCGTGTTTGACTTTATGAATCCATTTTTGGGGTTTCCTTGGCAAAAATACTCGAGTTCTTTGTTATTTCCTTCTCCAGCTCATTTTACAAATAAGGAGCTGAGGCAGACAGGGTGAAGTGACATGTCACACAGCTGGTAATTATCTGAGGCTGGATTTGAACTCATGAAGATGAGTCTTAATGATTCCAAACCTGGTGCTCTATATATATCACCAGTAACTTCCCTAGGCTTAAGTTTCCTCATCTGTAAACGAGGGTTTTGGATTAGTCAGACAGTAAGTCAGGAAGCATTTATTAAGTATTCACTATCTACCAGGCATTGCATTAAGTGTCAGATATATAAATAAGAAAGGCAAAAACTGCCTACTCCCAAGGAGCTCACATTTTAATGGATTTGACCATATGTCAATGACTAGGAACATTTAAAATATACTCAGAGTAGATGGAATATAATCTCAGTGAAATTGATGAAGCAAACCTGTTAAATGAACTTTCTTTGAGAATACAGCTAAAACTTGTCATTTCAAAATGACTTAGCAGAGAGTTTTCAGAAGTAGGATGAATGTCCTTTTGGATTTCCTAAGAAGAGGTGCGTTTCTTTACATTATGGAATCCATTGAATAGCTGCATGCCATTATATTTCAGACTCACCACTGGTTCCTTCTTAACCCAGCATTGCTTTATTTCTCTGATGCCAATTTCTATTTACATTTAACCATTTTCAACAATGCAAAAGACCTAGATGTTCAAATTCACGTTTCCCTTCAAAATACAAAGATGTCTGTTTCAGACTCTTCACCCCATACACTGTTAGCAGCTGGTGGGGTGACGGGGAAACTAGGAAAGGTATCCTACACAAATGGGTTTGAACTGACCCTTAAAGGAAACTAGGCAAACCAGCAGGCTGAGGTAAGAAGGAAGAACATGCCAGGGGGACTGCCACTACAAAGAAGCTGAGATGGGAGATGGAATGTCATGGAAGATAAAAGGGTTGTTTGAGGAACGACAAGTTGGTTAGTGTAGCTAGATCATAGAATAGCACATGTAAGAAGAGTGGAAAGGGAGGAAGTCACCAGGTTGTGAAGAGCTTTATGGAGGAAAAATACTGTACTCACTGTTTCGGGCAGAGGCCAGTCAGGCCCAATTTTATTAATTAAATTCTGATTCCAAGCGCCTTTTCTTAGGAAATCCGAAAGGACATTCATCCTACTTCTGAAAACTCCCTGCTAAGCCATTTTGAAATGACAAGTTTTAGTTGTATTCACAAAGAAAGTTCATTTAACAGGTTTGCTTCATCAAACAGAACAGGAGAGATTTAAAATGACAGGGCATACTGGAGAAACATTTCCCTTCACCATTCAATCCCCCTTTAACTCCTTCTGAGGATTCTCCTTTACAGGTCCTCAAAGGTAAACTCTGGAGATAGTTATTTTCATTGATTTTAATCAACTACTTCTTCCTTCTCTTAGATCATCACCTTGATGACTTGATGGTGGAGTCCTTCCTGGACTGACTAGACCTCTTTGTTTACAAACTGATTAGGCTTTTGATAAGAAAGACATAAAAAAGATTTCACCTTTGGACTTTGGGGATTAATAGGTAAAGGTTGATAAAGTTTTCATTCATATTAGACTAAGGGCTTCAGATGAAAATAATATCTTAATATTTTCTAACCTAAAGCCTGAAGAGGCAAGGGTTGGTGGTGGTCAGTGTTTTTCCACAGCTGTAAATGTGAAACAGGACGTTTTTTCCCCCAGGATATTTGATTCTGGAGATAAGAGCAAACCTCTGGATTTTACTGAGTAAGGTTGGTAACACTGGCAGACCAGCACTTTAGGAAAATCACTTTGGCAGCGGTGTGGGGGATTAATTGGGGGTGGAGGGAGACTCTAGGTAGGAAGACCAATTACAAATCCATTGCCATAGTCCAGGCAAGAGGTGGTGAGGTCCTGAACTGAGGTGGGGACTAGATGAGTGGAGACAAGGGAACATATTCAAGAGAAGTTGTGAAGGTAGAAACAAATTTTGGTAGTGGATGATGGGTAATAGGTAATGGGTAGTTTGGTAATGGTATATAGGGTTGAGTGAGAGTGATGATACGAGGATAACAGTGGGGTTGCCAGCCTGGGTGGTGCCCAGGACAGTAACAGCAGAGTTTGGAAGAGGGAGGACATTTTTTTAGGAAAAGATAACGACCTCGATTTTGGATATATTGGGTTTGAGGTGCTTGTGGAACATCTATTTTGAGATGTCTGAATGACAGTTGGACCAGATAGTCTCTGAGATCATCTTTTTCAGCTCTAGATTTATTTATGGTAGTGTAATCCTGTGATCCTTTCATACCTGCTCATTCAGTGGTACTCTTGGCCCCATGAAAATGAAAAGGAGGAAGCAGTCATCTTACTAGTCACTGCCCAGAAGTAAAGAGCCTGTTGAGTGGATCCTGACATAGCTGGAAATTATTGGGGTAGAGGTAGAGGTAATTTTGCCCTTGTAGCTACTATTGAAGGTTTTAGGGTTTTGGTTAAGTTACAACTGCCCTGAGAAGAAAAGGAGGGATTTGTACAGCTATAGGAATTCAGTGGTAGAAGGAGGCAGAGTGAAGGAGAATTGAGCAATAATGATGGAGGAAGGGGAGGGGAGAAGTGTTGCTGGTTGTGCTGGAGTAGGTTCCATGACTATTATGAGTCAGATAGTATATGACCCATCCTCCAGTCTCTTAATTAATTACCCCTTGTCCTGTCACAGCCCCCTTAGGATTGTTCCATAAGCCACTGGATGTTCACGGGCACCTACTTTGAAGGCCACTGGTCTAAACAAATGAAAGCTAAATCCCTCTCTGAATTGAGAAACCACATTCTGAAGTAGTTCTGTCAGTCTCAACTAATTCATTCCTAGAGAAAGGAAGGAAGAGGGATGATGATGATTAATTATACCGAAGATGCTTTCAATAAGCCTGCAGAGAATGAACTTGCTTTCAATATTTTTATACAAATACAAAAAGCAGTTATTTTATCCTCGAGTACAATAAATGGTACATGGAATATTAAACATAAAAGAATATTAGCTAACAGCTTGTCCCAGTAATATTTCTTCTCTGAACAGCATTGAAAAAAAGATGAAAATGAGATAATAGCTGAGGAAAAAAAAGTTTGCCAAAAAATTCCAGAGTGTAAAGAATAATATTATTGATTTCAGTAATTATTGAATAAACTGGTGAAAAGTGCCATATCTTATGGCCTTTGCTGATTATCATAAAGCCTTTGACTAAGTTTGCAAATATATCAAATAGACCCAGATGTTAAAAATGCTGAAGTGTTTGATGTCCACATGGACAATTATTCTTTATTGAAAACGTGTCACAAGCAGTGTCAGGAAAGTTGATGTGAAACTACATTTTTCGGGGATACAATTTAAATTCTTTGTGGTTCTTACTGGCTTTAAATTGATTATCATCCATCTTAAATAGAACCAACTATGGCTTCCAAATTAGAGGACAAGCAACTGAATATCTTATTTATCATTTAATATACATTTATGACATCCCAAAAACTCTCTATTTAACAGCTCCTTCACTTCATTGAATGTTTCTTCAGTGATATCAAAATGTCATTTGATCTTAACTATAAAGTCTGAGGGCTTTAAGCTTGAATCTAGAGGTCACTTGAATCAATGAATGAAAGGGATATCTACAAATACCTTGGTCTCTAGGGAAGAGATATCAGACATAAAGATAAGAAAAGACCATGGTCAATTATATTAAGAGACTTGCTGGTAACCTGAAGGCAAAGCCAAATGCAGAGACTATATTTAAACAATTAACATACAATACCAGTCTTTTCTTTTGGTTACTCATTTTTTTTTTTTAGCTGTCCTGAATTGGGACTTTGTGTCAGGGCTGGGCTCTCTGCGCTTCTGATGGGAATGGTAGGATCCTGTTTGCTCCTGATCTATATTATCTAGGTTATTGCCATTGCTTCCTCCAAAGGTTGAGCCCTATGTTCCTCGAAGGAGCCAGGGTGGCTCAGGTCAGCTGCCTTTCAGCTCCCTAAGTGATCTAATCTAGGGTTTGGTCTGATCTCGTTGCCCTCCCAGTCTTAACTTTGTCGGCTTCTGACCGTATTTAGGTCTGGGTGATTCAGCTGCAGTCTTGCCTTTGACTGAAGCTTTAGCAGACTGCTGTTGACTCCAGTCCTTGTTAAAAAGCTGGGAGGCTCAGCCTATTAAGAGACAACTAATTGCAGGCGTAGTAGCTCTTCCTGCCCTGGTACACAGTTTCAGACTCAGCGACTCAGGTCTGAGGTTAGAGCCACACATTTGTAGGTCAGACCCTGGACCTTCTGTGCTGCTTTCTTCTGGTACCTTCAGTCTCTGGTCTGTAGGGAAGAGTCAGTCATGGTGAGATCCACACAGCCTAGTACTTCTTTCCTCTCTCCATACACACTTGCAGGCCCCATCCCTGTCCTCTGGTTTGAAGGCTTCACTGTCCATTTGGGTAAGAGTGACGCAGCTGTGGTCTTGGCCCTGGTCGCCACTGTTTGCCCTGGTGTGAGATGCAGTCCTCATCCCTGGTCCATGGGCTTTCCCAGCAGGACCCCTTCTATAGTGCCCACAGGCTTGTGACTGTCTCCCTTTGCTGACCTGTGTAGTAATAAAGCACTCATTCTAGTTTATCATTGGATTTTCTTGTCATTGCTCAGTCTAATACTTTTCCTTGGTCTCTGATGGAGAAATTTTGTGAAAGAGCTGAGCTGTACTACTTTTCACTGTTGCATCTTTTCAGTAGACCAGAGGTTCCCAAACTTATTTGGTCTACCACTCCCTTAAAAAAAAAAAAATTACTTAGTGCCCCTTTGGAAATCTACTTTCTTTAATACTTTAATGGTTTTTTAAAAATTAGTGTCATTTGAAAAAACAAAATTTTTTTTAAATGACACATCTTAAATTTAATAATTTATTGTAAATTTGTGGATTTTTTCCTGCATTGAAATTTTAATGACGAAATATTACATCATATAACTGTATAGTATTGTAAACAGGTCATTACATGCACATATTCCTGCTGATACATGCTGGACTTCCTGACAATGCACTACAAGCTCACCTGCCAACACTTGCTTGTTAAGACCTGTCAGTGGACTTGACCACTGATTGGTTATAACTTGCATTATCTGGAAAATAATGTAATCTCTATGACTTTAACTCTGTTACACAACAGATGAAACATGTATGAACGGTTTTTCAAATTTTCTTATCTTCTCTTCTTTCCTTGTGCTTGTATTGCCCCCATACTTTTCTTCAGTACCCCCCCCCATTGCACCCGAGGCTATTACCGCTCCCTCCCCTCATGGTTCCAGTACCCCCCTCTCCCCAGGGGGAAATATCACCCACTTTGGGAACCTTTGCAGTAGACTGTGAGCTCCTTGAAAGCATATAATTTTTTGACCTTCCTTTGTATCCCTAGTACTTAGAACAGTGCCTGGTATAAGTTAATGCATGCTTGTTGACTTGACCAGTTGGGTGCACAATACCAATCATAATTTACACGTATAAAATGGACCATAGGTCCAATAAAGTATCCTAACAAAAACTTATTCAAATATTGAAAAAACATAGATACTATCTCCCTAGGGCATTTCTAAAAAGATTAACACTTCCTAAAAAAAAAAAAAGATTAAGACTGATGGATATTATCATAATACATGTTAAACAGGTCAAAAACTTAACAGAAGTACTTTTGGAACAAGAAGGCTCATTTCCCTGAGTAAAAGTAAAGGCGATAATAGGCACATGTTATTCGATTTGTTGAATGAAATTGTAAATAGTTTATTTCCAGTCCCAGCCTGTGAATGGCTAAATGTCCCAGAATGGAATCAAAAGTTCATCTTCTGGAAACGTCTGAATAAATTCAGCCATTATATTGACAGAGAAGCATTGAGCAAACGGCCAACTCATACAGAATTGTGGAAATGGAAGAATTTATGATGGCAATTCAGAAACAAGTCATTGTCACCAAAAATTACAGAAGGGATATAGTTAAAGATGGGCAGCTAGGTGGTACAGTGGATAGAATACCAGGCCTGGAGTCAGGAAGACTCATTTTCAGATTTGGCCTCAGACATTTACTAGCGATGTGACCCTGGGCAAGTCACTTCACCCTGTTTGCCTCAGTTTCTTTATCTGTAAAATGATCTGGAGAAGGAACTGGCAAACCACTCACTTTTTGTGAGGCAATTGGGGTTAAGTGACTTGCCCACAGTCACACAGCTAGTGAGTGTTATGTGTCTTAAGGCTGGATTGGAACTCAGATTCTCCTGACTCCAGGGCCGGTGCTCCATCCACTGCGCCACCTAGCTGCCCCGACAGCAGCTATTGTTAAAGAGCTTAGGCTTAGTGGTCGGTGTTGATATGAAAGGAAAGGGTAGAAACTGTGCAACATGTCATTGCAAGCCGTAAAAATGTAGCACCTTCTAAATAAATACCTAGCAAGACATGACCAGGTGACCAGAATCAGACATCAGAAGCTCACTATCTTTCATGGACTGACATATAAAACAATTTCCATTCTACCAGTGTAGACTTCAAAATGTCTTAGAAGACAATAATAAATATTAGAATTGAACCATTAGTTGTTGCCCACAATTTCCTGGGAATAGTACTAATCCATAAAAGCTTAATAACAATATTTTTGATAGATATCACTATTACTAAACATTCATCGTATCCAAGTTACATAAAATGGAGAGACCCAACAGAGATCAAGATCCGGGGAGAATAGGAGAATCACCCCCGATGCGTCCCATGTGGTGTAGGATGCTTGCATTGAGCCCACAGAGGATGAGGTTACATCCTAATATTTTTATTCAACTAAAAGTAGTTATTTAATTAATCTATGCAATATTTTATGACTCTGATATATAACTAGAAAAAAGTAATAGCAGGATTCCAACCTGACCATTTCCCAGCTGTCTACTGCCTGAATTTCTGCCATGATCCTCATTCTCTTCTCTCCAAACCCTGGATTCAAATCTCTGAGATGCCAGCCTCTTAATAGTTGAGCCTTTGCTTTATCTTGCTTGGAACCAGGTCTCTGTACTACTTCCTAGGTGCCATCCTTATCTTCCTCTCCTTCCATTTCCCTTTTCCCCCTATGCTCCTATAACCTTGGAATCTGAACCCTGGGACTCCAGGTTCTGATAGGTGAGGTTTTGCTTTGTCTTGCCCAAAAGCAAGCCTCTAGCTCAGTTCCTGGCCATCACTCTATCATACCTTCCTGTAGGTATTCATTCCCCGTTTTCTTTTCTAGCTGCCTTTTAGTATGTTGTCTTCCATTAGACTATAAGCTCCTTGAGGGCAAGAACTGTCTTGCTTGCGTGTATCTCTATACCTAAAGCTTAGTATATTTCCTGGCACACAGCAAGTTTTTAATAAATGCTGACTCATCTCTGCTGATCTGTCTCTCTATTGCTGTGTAACTTTTTGCCCCAGGATGACTGGCTGTGTAGTAACTATTGAAAAGATGAGAAGAATGAAGCGGTGGTAGTAATAGCCACCGCAGCAGCCGCCGCTGTAGTTTTATTGTTTTCAACTAGAGATTTCATTCGCGTAGGCAGTGCCTAGTTTGGGAGACACCTTCCTCTGACAGAGATTGACAACTCTTCTATAATTTAGGTAGTTGCTCAGGAACTTTGAAAGATTAAGTGATTTGCCCTTGGTTACACAGGTAACATGTGTCTCAGGCAGAATTTGATTTCAAGTCTGACTGACTCCAAGGCCAGCACTCTATTCGCTACTCTGTGTTGCTCTTTCATAATCATAATAACTAATTTTTTTTTTTTGGCTTCAAGTTCTTTACATATATTGTACCATTTATTTCTACACCTGAGAGTTTGAGGTGGAATTAACAATTGTGAGCAATTGAGTGGAAAAAGTGAGAGGATGGGGGAAGAGGATAGGGGAGAAGTATTAGCTCAGACAGTTGTGTTGCTGATGACCCAGTGGTCCTCTAGATCCTGGACGGTCTGGTTGCCAGATGCACGGGGGAGAGGAACATAATATGCACAAATCTATTTTTATGTACTTCATTGTAAGTGTATTTAACTCAGGAAATGAAGTTGATATATCATACATGCAGAGTGGCTTAATTTTAATACTTAAGTGTACATCATCCAAAACTTGTCATAATTTCAACCAAGAATATGGATAATCAACTGTTAGAGATGGGATGACAAGTAATCAAATGATGCCTGTTGCTTTGTGAATAGGCTTGGTGTTAGGAGTGTGACAGCCTCTCACAGGTCACTTTCCAGAAATCTTTATGGAGATTCAACAACCTGTCTCCACAGATCTATTGAAGACATAAGGAGCATTCTTCCCCAAGCCTCAGACTTGTGACAGCCACAGACCAATCAGATTGTTGGAAGGATAGGGAAAACAGTTTGACTGATTGATAACTTCCATCTCCACTGTCTACTCATACCCATAGTACTTCTTGAGAACCCCCAACCACCATCTTGATAGCCTGCCTTATTAATAGGTAGCATCCTGTCCCAAAATATCAGCTTGTCTTTTTGTCTCTATGTTGTCATTTATTTGGACTGGGAGTCAAAGCCACCTGCCATAGTTAGAAACAGCTTAGAACTTGGGCCGACTTAAGTTTCTGTCTAGTTCGTACTCCCTTTGCCCTTATGGCTAATAGTTTATCTCACTCCTAGGTTCCCTAATTTCTATCATCTTAAAATGCTGGAGTCAGCCTTGGCACTGTTCAACTGACAATTATCAACTGACACTGTTAGCTTCTAGCTGTTTGGAAGGGATTGTGATGGTGGGGAGGTGTAATAACTTGCCCTTCCCCCTGAGCTGTACCATTCTGAACACATGAGGAAAGTGGGCCTCAATGTGAGCTATATGATTGATTTCAGGAAGTGGTTTTCTGTTGTCAATAGGGTAGGCCTTTTCCCCCAGCCCTTCTTGAGGAAGGGGAGCTTTTGCTTCTTTTAACTCTCAGGGCTGGCATAGAGCTTGACATGCCTTCAGGTCAGTTGGCACAGCTTCTGGCAGTAATATTCACTAATTGCTTACTTGACCAGGATGGTGGGTCTGGACCAGTCAGGATGGTAGTAGCCAGGCATAATGATTTAGAGCTCTCCAGAGGAGCCTTGCTTTCATTCTTGTCCTCTTTTCTCTTCTCGTGGAGGCACCGAACACCAACTCTTCTTTTTTCCCTTATGGAGAATTGAACAACAGGGAAGAGCACTGCTTCTTGTTGCCCCCTTTGTGATACTCCTGGTAGACATTGGCAGATCCTGCTGGAACTAGGACAGAGATAAGTTGGGAATGTATTTCTGTCTCTTTTTTAGGAATGTTTGAATGCCTTCCTTAGGGTTACTATTAAGAAATATTCCCAATTTATAAAAATAATTTTGGCTTATTATTCTGAGAAATTTGATCTAAAATCCTTAGGCTTGCTAGTTCTTGTTAAATATTGATTTTTCTCAAACAAAATTGTTCTTTTCTTCAGTGAAGTTCATCCTAGTAAGTGTTCTCTTGTAATTGTTGAAAAGATAACCAATTTGGTGTGCTCAAATGCTCTAAACAGGAAAATGGTTAGTGATTTTAACAAGAAATAGCTGACATTTATATAGAGCTTAAATCCAATTCACATACAAGTCAAGGCATCACCCCATGTCATTGAACTTCTTCAGAAATGAAGAATAAACAACAGCAGTTTTAAGGTTTGCGTAGTACTTGACATCATTCATTTGAGCTTCACAGGAAGCACATGAAGTAGGTATACAGGTATTGTGTTCCCTGTTTTACAGATAAGGAAATTGAGGCTGATGTATAAAGTGTCTTACCCATAGTAGCATGGCTTGTAGATGTCAAATGGTGGGACTAGAATCCAGTTTGCCCTAATTCCCAAGCCAAATTCTTTACCCCACTCCTTGAATAGCTGTTCTCTACCCGTTCTTTCTGTTGGATCCTTTAGAGATTTCTGCTTTGTCAGCAAGTTCTCTTTTATCCTTGACCTTTTGCTTTCATATTCCTACCTCTTCTTACCGACTGAAACCTGTCTTTTTTGAGGATATCACATTGCTCATCATGTTTTTCATTGCCTTTTATTACTTCTTACCCCTTCCAGCCATTCAGAAGTCTGGGAGCAAGTGTTAGAATACTTCTTGCTCTCCATTTCTATTTCCAGGCCCTTGCTTTGCCACTGTCATTGAGTATCCTTTCCTCTTTTTAAAAATTAAAATTACAGAATGTAAATGGTGGTAGGAATTTGACACTGCTGATCATCTGTCTGTTTCTTCTTTGGGTTTTTGTGACATTGCCTTCTCTTGGTTCTTTTCCCAGCCATTTAAGTACTCCTAGTTTTCTTTGCTGGATCTTCATCCTTGGATCCACTGAATATGGATGTGCAGTGATGTTCTGGCCTGGTCCTTTTTTCTTTTTTCTCTACATTCTTATTTGGTGACCTCATGAGCTTCATGGATTCAATTACCATCTCTATGTAGATAATTCCTACATCTTATATATTTATTCCTAATGTCCTGAGCTTCAGTGCTACATCCCCAGTACTCATAGAATGTTTCAAAATAGATTTCTCATAGACTTCTCAAACTTAGTATGTCCAAACCAGAACTAATCCATTCCTCCAAAACTGCAACTTCTTTAGTTCCTGTTGAGGGTTCCGCTGTCCTCGTCACCTAGGTTCATAAATTTGGTGTCATTCTTGACTTCTCACTCTCTTACCCTACTTCTTAAATTAATTGCTCAATCTGTTTTTTTCCACCACATTTCTCACACAGTGTCCACCTTAGTTCAGGCCCTTCTCACCTATTGCCTGGACGATTATAGTAGTCTCCTAATAGATTTTCCAGCTTTAGTCCTCTCTCCATTAAACTCCACACCCCACCAAGCTGCCAAAATGATTTTTCTCAAAGATCTGACCATGACATTCCTCTACTCAGTGACCTTTAATGGCTTCCTGTCACTTCTCGGTTCAAATATGTATAAACTGTTCTGTTTGTCATTTAAAACTTTTTACGCCCCAGCCTCTTTCTACTTTTCTATTCTTCTTACACAGTAGTCCAGCCTAATGGTCTACTTGCTCTTTGCCATACATTGCACTCCATCTCCCCATCTCACTGAATTTGCATTGGTTGTCACCCTTGCCTGAAACCCATTGCCTCCTCACTTTAGAATCCCTGACTTGCTTTGAGAGTCAGCTCAAGTGTGACTTTCAGAAGGAGACCTTTTTTCCTGGTCTTCCCCCAGCTGCTAGTGCCTTCCCTTTTAAGAATATCATGTGTCTTCTTTTTATGAGGTAATAAATGTAAAGTTCCTTGCAAACCTTAAAGTGCTATAAAAATGTTAATTATTATTAGGTATTAATATCTCTTGTGTGTATGCAGCTATATGTACATGTTCTTCCCTGTTTGTAAGCTCCCTGAAGTTAGGGACTCTTCAGCTTTATCTTAGTGCTTTGCACAGTGCATAGTATACAGTAAGTGCAGGAAATGGTACGCGGTATTTCAAAATATGGCACTATGGAAAGAGTACTAGCTTCAAAACCAGAGTATCTGGGTTCAAATTCTATCACTATAATTTTGGACAAGTCGCCTCCTACAGAGCTCAGTTTTCTCAAATGCAAAATGAAGGAGTGGGTTAGACCAGATTACAGGTTCTTAACCTTTTTGTGTCAAGGATCCCATGGTAATCCCAAGTAGCCTATAGACCCCTTCTCAGAATAATGGCTTTTTCCTACATTCAGAATTGAAGGAAATGCTAAATCTCAATAGTAGGCTCGTGAAAATAACTGTGTAATTTTCCCCCCCATCCAAGCTCACAAGCCCCCTAGTAGTTTTATTTAAAAAATATAATAAAATATTAGGCAGTCATAGACCATATATCTTGATTTGGAATGGACTTAGTCCACGGACTCTTAAAGGAGTCCGCATACCATTTCCTGCACTTTCTTTTTTTTATGGAATTAACTCTGGTTCCCCTCACCCTCATTAAGAATAGGAAAGGAGTCTCTTTGAGGGAAAAGAGACTTGATTTAGAGTCACAGAACCTGGGTTCAAATTTAATTTTTGTTCTGCTTATTTAAGGCAAGCCCCTCAACCTTTAATCTCTCTTGGTTTCAATTTCCTTATTTGAAAGATGTAGGGTCTGGAAATTTCCTAATGTCCTTTCTAAAATCCTTTGATTTGAGTTTCAGTTCACTGTACTTGTTGATTGACTGATACACATCTTAGTGTGAATGAAGTTCACTCTTTCTCAGCAGATTTAGCATTGTCCACTAGTCAGTCATCTAGCATTTATTAAGCACATACTGTGTGCTAAGCACTGAGGATACAAGATAGGCAAGCGATAAAGATAGGTTCTTAAAATTGCCAATCTAATGAACTTTTCTCAGTCTTCACCCTTCTTGACCTCTCTGCAACCTTTGACATGGTTGATCACCTTTTTCTCCTTTATATTCTCTTCTCTCTAGGTTTTCTGGTCCTATCTGACCTCTCCTCTCCTGTCCCACAGGACTCTGTCCTGGACCCTCTTCTTCTTCTATAGTATTTCATTTGGTGATCTCATCAACTCTCATGGATTCAATTATCATTTTTAAGCTGATAATTCTCAGATCTATTTGTCCTGCCCTAACTTCTCCGATGATTTCCAGTCCCATATCTCCAGCTGCCCTTTGGCCATCTCAAACTATATCCTGTAGACATCTTAAAGTCAATGTGTCTAAGACTGAACTTATTATCTCCATGACCCTTCCCCCTTTCTAAGGTCCCTATTACTGCTGGGGGTGCTTCACAGTCCACCAGGCTCACAACCTACCTGTCATCCTTGACTCCTCACTTTTTTTTCAGACAACACCCCCCTCCCCCCATCCAAAGTGTGGCCAAGACCTATTGATTTTACCTGCATAAATATCTCTTGAAAATCCTCTTTTCTCTCCTAACACTGCTGTCACCTTAATTCAGGCCTTCAAGCCTTCATTACCTCATCCCTAGTCTGTTGTAATACTACCCCACACAGTAGTAGCTATGAGTGAGAAGGGCTGCTTGCCACCTCCTACCTCCTTCCTCCTTCCTCCTCCTGCTTCCACTGCTTTCCCTGTGACCTCTGGCTGGAGGCCTGCCTTTGTGGCCTGCCTAACTTGCTCCTGCAGTTCAGGGTCGAAGCTGCAGATATGGCCGTTATTTATTGTAGTATTTATGCATTTCTTAACCATTTAACATGTGCTATTGTTTTCATTAAGTTTTTGTCTATTTTTAAAGGTGTTCTTGACAAAATTATTGTGTTGTAATCCTAAACCCATTTTTCCCATAAGCTCTGTGGTTTTCATTGTGATTTTTCATAGCTCTGCTTTTTGATAACACATATATTAGTTATAGCAGAGCTGACTAAATGTTTATTGACTGAAGGAGCTCACAGTCTAAGGAAGGGGGGACACAACATGCAAACAAATATGTAGAAACAAACATATATTCGAGGTAACTTGGAGATAATCTCAGAGGGAAAGCATGAAGATTAAGAGGCACTTGGATAGACTTCTTATAGAAGGGGGAACTTTAAACCTTTTTTTTTTTTTGGTGAGGCAGTTGGGGTTAAGTGACTTGCCCAAGGTCACACCGCTAGTACGTGTCACGTGTTTGGTCTGAGGCTGGATTTGAACTCAGGTCCTCCTGACTTCAGGGCCAGTGCTCTATCCACTGCGCCACTTAGCTGCCCCAGGAACTTTAAAATTTGAAGGAAGACTGAGAATCTGGAAAGTGGAGATAAGGAGGGAGAGCATTCCTGGCATGGGGGGACAGCATTGGATAAGTAAGGTTATTGTTTTGGTAGATGATCCCTGAATTCTTCTAACAATATTGTATTTCTTTCTCAATTATTCCTCCTCTGGGCCTTGATGAATCAGAGGACTCTTTCTGGGAGATCCTGGGAGCCAGATTATTTTGTATTCCTGTCCCAGTCACATTTCAACCATTTGGGTTGAGCCCTGGCCTAGGTTTATTGTCACATGTATTCTTTCAGAATCCTTCACCCTCCTAACCCCCACAGTTCTGCTGCTTTTCCCACGTATAATGCAAAGAACACTCTTCTTGCAGTCATGAGAGGCTTGTGTTTTTAGTTGGACTTTTGAAGCTTAGCTAAAGGGCCAAGAGTGAGTCAAACCTCTTGGATCTTCAGGTTCATTATCAGTAAAATAGAGATAATATTTTTAGCATAACTTTGTAGTTTCTTAAGCATTTAGTTTTTTTGTATCCCCAGCGCCTACCTCTGTGCTGCTCTTGCACATAAAAAAGATATGTAACGTTTGTGGGATTGATTGAATTGCAGAACCAACCGAGATAGTGTAAACACTAAAGCAATGTATAAATGTCAGCTTTTATTATTGTTGCCTATACTCTCATAGATCCGTAGGAATCTCAGAGACTATCTAGTCCAACAAGTGTCCTCTTTACAATATTCCTGACAAGGATGTAGCCTTGATCCCTATCCGTTTGTCTCTGTGATTGTTTGTACCTGTGTTAAATTTTCTGCATGTGCTATTGGAATGTGCCATTGTAAATCACCCTTTTCATTAATAAAAGTGGTACTCTCCTGGAAAGTTTGGGGTTATTTTTTCCCCCAACCTTACTCTAAGATAATCAAATATAGTGGTTAGGTTGATTTTATTATAGCTTGCCTTAGTTTTGCTGTCTCTTGCTGCCCAGTAGAGTCCTGTGAAAATTGAGACTTGCAGGCTATTTGCTTTTATTCCCTTTTGGGAGACAGAAAGAAGAGTGACTGAAATTATAGTCCAAATTTTGTTTTCTTTAGAGCAATGAACTTAATATTTCAGGTGAAAAGATTGATTATGTAGTGGGAGTTATGTGAGGAAAATAAGGAATAGTCTGTATATGTGTAGAATTAAGCTTTCCAGTAGTGGTGATGGCAGAAAAGCTATTAGAGTCAGCTGAGTTAGACAGAAATAACTATTTTCTGTGTTGATTCTTCTGTAGAAAGATATAGGTAATGTGGAGATTAGAATTTTAGTGTATCTCACTGGAAAACTAAGATTTGAGTTCAGAGCCAGTGCTGTGTGACCTTGTGCTAATCATTTCGCTTCTTAGTGCTTTAGGCCACAGGTAGCAAACTCAGGATCCCAGGCCATGCAGCCTGCAAAAACTTCAAGGGGGACCCAGTCAGATTAAAATGTAATTGGGAAATGTCTTACAAAATAAGTAAAAACACAACACAACATATATAATATGAATTTGTGGTTTTCTAAGACACAGGTTGTCTTAGAATGGTCATTATATTTGACTTTGACACCGCTGTTAGGCAGCCCCTTAAGACTATTAGTTGCATTGGTAGATATTGGTAGAGAGGACTTCTCTCCCCTCACCCCCCAACTTCTTTACACAGATGAAATCCTAGATCAAGGCCCTGTACCTTTCCCCTCTAGTCTCTATAACTACTGTACTTATTTTCTCTTTCACAAGAATTTCAACTTCTTGAGAGTAGTGCTTGTTTTGTTCTTTGTAATTCCCACTGTCTAGCCCAGTACCTGTTAGATATTAGGCATTTCATAAATGCCTATTTATCCTTTACAGTACTTGTGCAAATGCAGTATACAGAAACCTTCCCAGATCCTCTTCCACCTGGGATGTTAGGACATTTAGTTTGTGCTTCTGTTCTCTTTGTCATGTACTGTTTTGCATTTTTTCTGAGACTCAGTTCCCCCTAATAAAAGAATTGTGTCATATGTCTGAACTTTGAATTTCTCCAGGCACCTGATAACCTCTGGCCACAGTAGGGGCTTAATAACTGAAGAGCCAAACAGAATTGAGCCAGGTACCTTTTCAAGATTCTCCCTATTTTATAGATCAGGAAGTAAATTATGTCCAACTGTACACACAGTTACTTGGTAGCTGCTTTTGTGTCTGCCTTGTCAAAATAGATTCTTCCTGCTAATGATGATTTAATATTGCTTCTAATACAGTAAGGACATTTCATCAAGGAATGTCTTCTAAAATTTTTTTGAATATTAAAAGTAAAATTGAAACTAAGAAGACATCATTTAAAAATCCAACTTATTCTTTCTGCAATATGGTGCCACTCATAGCAGCTTATTTAGAAGGAAGGATGAATTTATCCTGTGATAATTAGACACTTTAACTTATAGCTGTTCCACATAAAGTATTTTACCTGTGAACGTCATTTTCTTTTACTTCAGTTCAAATGAATATATTCCTAAAATAACACAATTTTAAGCACCTATGGAGTTGCCTATATTAGGCTACGGACACAAAGACAAAGAATAAAAACACTACTTAGTCTCAAGGAGCTTACCTTTTTTCAGTTTATACCACAAATATACATAAAGGAATGTACCGAATAAATAGGTTGTTAAATGGTGGGTGGGGAGGACATTAGCAGTTGAAATCTGGAAAAGCTGCAGGTAACTGGTGGTGCTTGAATTACATCTTTAAGGAAGTGAGGGATTTGATGAGACATAAGTGAGGAGGGAGTACATTCCAGTAATGAGAGGAGGCCCCTGCTAAGGGGAAGGGAGAAGGGAAGAAGCATTTATGGATGCCAGACACTGTGCTAAGTGCTTTATAAATATTATTTCACTTGAGGCATGGTGATAGGAGATGTAGTGCTGTGTGTGGCAAAGAGGAAAGGTCAGATTGGCTATACCAGAGTGTGGGAAGGTACTTAGTATTGTTGTATTGTTATTGTTTGTCATTATAATATTATAATATGTTATTATTTATAAGAATTTATTATAAGGTAGCTTCAGTAAAAAAGATAGCCTACTTTCTGGTGTTTGGTTATGATATGCAACAGTAAATAATATGCAAAGATGTTTACATACTTTGTAATCTACAAGTGTTCCACTTCCTTACTTAGAAACTCAGTCTGACCAGAATTTATCATTCCATCTTTCCCTGTGCCTCACCTTCTTGGACCTGATTCTTCCCCCTCATTGTGACCTCCATTTCTTCCATTTCTTGGCTTTTCTTTTCTTCTTTCTCAGTCTCAACTCAGATTTAACCAATTTGTCTCCACACCCTCCTCTACTCTCATCTTATCTTGTTCTGTTGCTGCTAATCCTGAAATTTCTGGACTGGATTACCTCTAGTAGCCAGCCACCTTCTAAGCCTTCCTGAGTGCTACTGAAGGAAGCCACACACGTGTTCTGGGTGCACTATAAATTTGTTATCCAGCTACAGCTGGTTCCTCCTGGTAACAAGACAATCTTTTATAGCTCCTTAATTGATGCCCTATCTCATTTGCCATAAAAGCTCTTCTCTTTCTCACTACTCTCTCAGCTGAGAACCAGTCCTCTTATTTTAACTCAGATAATTGAGTCCATACCATTTGAGCCTCCCTGTTCTCTTCCCTTTATCCTCAAACCCCAGTCACTCCTTTCTTCCAGTTTCTTGTAATGAGGTAGTCTTTCCCCTTGCCAAGGCCTAACCTTCTGAATTTGCCCTTGATGATGATAGATGATCCCATCCCTTCTAGTCTTTTCCAGCATATTGCCACTTCAGTCATCCCTCCTCTTCAATCTTTAACATTTATCTATTGCTTTCTTCCCCACTGCCTTGAAATGCAAAAGTATGTTCCAAACTTAAAAAAAATCTTCATTAGATCCCACAGTTCCCTCAAGCTGTCATCCTACTTTCTTTCACTCATTTTCATTCATACTGTTAGAAAAAGTCTACATTCATTGCTTTTAATTACATCTCTCTCTCTCTCTTTTAGCTAGCCAGTGGGGTCAAGTGACTTGCCCAGGGTCACACAGCTAGTAATTGTCAAGTGTCTGAGGCCAGATTTGAACTCGGGTCCTCCTGACTCCAGGGCCGGTGCTCTATCCACTGCACCACCTAGTTGCCCCTTAATTGCTTCTCGGTCTGGCTTGCAGCCTCCTCACTTAATTGAAACTTCTTCAGAAAGTTATCAGTGATTTCTTAAGTGCCAAATCTGATGGTCTTTTCTTTGTCTTCATCCTTCATGACCTCTTTCCTACTTATGACACTATTGACCACTTTCCTATATACTCTTTCCTCTCTGGGCTTTAGTGACACTTTCTTTGCTCTCCTTTAGGCCCTTCCTACATGTCTGACAGCTCCTTCTCAGTCTCCTTTGCTAGATTAACATTCTTAATCTTCTCTATAACAGTGGGTGAAATTGCAGTATGTGAAAATGCATTGATCATAGATGATATCAGATACACTGTTGTGATTGGTTCGCTTTTCATGTGCAATGAAAAAACATTCTGACTGGTGATAACTATAAAAGGTCAGCTCCTGTACGTGCAGGAACCTTCGGCCTTGAGGCCACATGTGGCCTTCTAGATCCTTGGGTGTGGCCTTTTGACTGAGTTCAAGTTTTACAGACCAAATCTTTTAATAAAGGGGATTTGTTCTGTGAAGTCTGTATTCAGGGGTTCTTAGACCCCTAGTCTAAGAGAATGAGATAAAGAGATAAAAGGAGGGAGAATGGCAAAGATTAGTAGTGAAGGTGACAGTGGTTAGAAATGGCATCTGAAGTGATGAACAACAGCTACTTTGTAGAGAAGAGAATCAGAAATAAAGAGAGTGAATACAGAGTCAAATGGATCTCATTACTAAGCCTTCATAGTCTTGGGAAAGCCTGAGAGATCTCTGCACTTTGACTGTAGAATTAATGTATGCTACAAACAGCTAATAGTGTTGTATTAAAATTAATGGTTTGATTTCAGCGTGGAAGGAGATCTTCAGTACAATACATTGGGGAAAGCATCTTCAACTTTATCCATTTTTTTTCCTCAGTGCGTTGGATAAAGGCATAGTTTGTGTGTTTATAAAATTTGCAAATGCCACAAAATCTGAAAGGGAGAGTTAACACAATAAGTGATAGAGTCGGGATTTAGAAAGATCTTGACAGACTGTTCTTTTTTTTTTTTGACAGACTATTCTTGACAGTCACTAGAAAACATTGGCCTGAATATAATAAGGTGAAGTCTAATACAGCTAATAGTAATCTTAGGCTTGAGTTTTTAAAATATTGACTTCACAAATATAAGATAAGAGAGGCATGGCTATCATTTTGGTTTTGAAGAAGATCTGGAATTTCTAGTGGACTACCAGCTTAAGATAAGTCAGCAGTTGGAAAAGGAAAACAAGAAACCAAATGTGACCATCCTATATTGAGAAGCATGCTATCTATGACTGCAGAGCTGATAGAGTAGTGATAGGTGCTAGACCTATGATTTCTTTTGTTTATGGAACTCCTCTACCAAGGCAGATTGACATCTTCAGGAACTTACAGTCTTAAAGAGTCACTGAGACATTAATTGACTTGACCAGGGTCCCAGCGTCAGAATGTCTTAGAGATGGGATTTGAACCCAGGTATTTCTGACTCTAAAACCAGTGTTCTGGTTTATCCACTAGGACGTGGTGTCTTGTTATACTGCCATAGTTTTGTTTATACTTTAACTTGGTCATTCCACATTTGGACTAATGTATTCTGTTTTGGCGACCACAATTTAAGAATAAGCAGTAGTATACAGAAGGGAACTAACAGGGCGGTGACAGACCATATTGATTGAAGGAACTGGAGAAACTGTCTTTAAATCACCATCATGTGGATGAGAATGAAACTGGTTCTGCTTTGCCCAAGGGTGCAGAAATGAGAGCAAGGGAGTAGAGTTTGCAAAGGGACAAATTTAGACTTGATACACGGTAAAAATTTTCCAGTAATTAGAGATATCCGGAAGTAGAATGGGCTGCCCTACAAGGTGTGCACCCTTATCATGAGTGTATTTTGGAAATCGTTAAGCAAAGTCTGCATGACCATTTGTTGCATGTATTGTAGAGAGGATTTTTTTCTCCCATATATACACTGGAATAAGTGCAATCCCTTCCAACTGTGAAAATCTGTTGTAAAGTAAGGTTCCAGAAGGGATTGTTATTCCTTCATCGTTGAAAGTGGTAGGGTTAGATCAGTTCCATAGACTAACTCTAGCAAAGCCCAAAGAAATCTCACCTGACCAAATAGTGATCAAGAAATAAGTAATTACTTCCACTCCAGAACAACTGCATACAGAAACTCCAAAGGAAAAAAAAAATGGATTTCCGTAAGGACTACAAGAATACCTAGGAGGAATGGAAGAAATAAAAAGAAGTAAAAACTCTGAAGGAAAGAATTGGAAGGAGAATAAATCGCTTAGAACGGAACTAGTGGTAAACCTTGCTTTACTAATAGATTGCCTGAAAATTAAAGCAGACCAAACAGAAATCAGTGATTATATGAGGCAGCAATAAATTTTGGAATAAAACCAAAAGATTGATAAGAATAGAAGTGAGCAAAATATCTGATACCAATAAGAATTGACCTTTAAAACAGGTCAAGGAGAAAGAATTTAACAATCATTGGACTTTCTAAAAACCTTGATGTAAAAAGAGGCCACATTCTGTGCTTCAAGATATCATAAATGAAAACTACTCAGATTTGTTAGTACCAGAGGGGAAAGTGAAAATAGAAAGAATTCACCAACCACCTCCTAACCGAATCCCCCTCCTACAAATCCAGAGTTTCTACATCAAAGAAAAATGTTGCAAGCATCCTGAAAGGAGTTTAAATATTAAAGAGCCACAGTCAGGATCATAAGAACATATTCTATACTCTACTAGCATATTTTACTATAAACAACAATAAATGATAGATCTTGGGATACAGCATTCTAGTTAAAACAAATGATGTGGGACTTAAAGTCAAGATTAACTCATCCCAGTAGGAGCTAAGTATTATCTTACAGGAGAAAAAATGTATTTTTAAAAGAATAGAGGACTTCCAAGCATTTCTGATGAAAAGATCAGAGCTAAATAGCAATTTTAATGCACAACCCCAAGAATCAAGAGAAACCTAGAAAGGTAAATTTATTTGAGCAATTGAAAGAAAATATATGAAGATGTAGGGGGATGAAGGAAAAAGCATCCCTTCAATTTATTTTTTGTTTTTTGCTAGGCATTGGGGTTAAGTGACTTGCCCAGGGTCACACAGCTATTAAGTGTTATGTGTCTGAGACTGAATTTGAACTCAGGTCCTCCTGAATCCAGGGCTGGTGCTCTATCCACTGCGCCACCTAGCTGCCCCCAAAAGCATCCCTTCAGAAATCTGAATGCCTCCAAAGGTTATTAATGAAGTTAAATAAAAATAGAATATCCTGGTGGTCCGTAGGTTTTTGGAACACCAATCTCTCCTAGTTTTCCTCCTACCTATCAGACCTATCCTCTGTCTCCTTTGCTGGATCCTCCTCCCTATCATGTCCTCAACTATAGTTGTCCCTTAGGGTTCTGTCCTGAGCCCTCTACTTTTCTCCCTCTATAATACTTCACTTGGTGATCTCATCAGCTCCTAAGGATTTAATTACCATCTCTATGCTGATGATTCTCAAACTGATCTTTCCTGCCCCAGTTATTCTGCTGACTTCTAGTCTCCTATCTTCAGTTGTCTTATAGACATCTTGAAATAAATGTCCAGTAGACATCTTAACCTCAATTATGTCCAAAACAAAATTTGTTATCTTTCCTCCTAATCCTTTCTCCCCATATTCTTCTGTCCCACCTTCCTTATTACTGTGGAGAACAACACCATCTTCCCAGTCCATCAGATTCTCAATGCAGGGGTTACCTTGGATTCCTATCTCTCATTCCCTTTGTCCAAGCCATTGCCAAGGCCTTTCAGTTTCACCTGTGCACCATATTTCAAATGCTGGTGTCTCTCTCCACAGGGATCCATTCTCAATTTAGCCAGCAACATGATTTTCCTAAAATGCAAATCTGCTTATATTGTGTCACCCCTCCATTCCCTCCCCAATAGACTCTACTATACATATATTTTATTCATTTCTGAGTTTCTGAACTTTTTTTCTGTGTCATCTGCTGGCCTTTGTGTGCCTGTGGCATCCTCAAAACACCCCCAAATTCCCATTTAATTTCTTATGCCAACCCATGATATATTGAAACCATGATGAAAAGTTGTGATGTAGAAGGGGAAACTGTATTTGTTTTCCTTGACTGTGCCTATTTGTTGCACTAAATAATCAGTCAGTAAATATTAAATGCCTTCTATATGGCAGCACTGTACTAAGTGCTGTGGATACAAAAAAGGCAAAGGAGTTCACAAGCTAATGAGAGAAGACAATACATATAAAGAAGCTGTAAAGGGTGGGAGTACCCAGTTTGGGGCTTGATGAAGTCCAGAGCAATGCAGCCTGATGAGATAAAAGGTGGCTGTGCTGGGTGCCTTTTCCCCCTGATGAATGACTATCTAATATGGGTATACTGTATGTGGCAACTTACTGTATTGAAGTTTGCTATTGAAAAGAATGGATACATCCAAGGAATAAACTAAATCTACATGACCTGATGAGATTTTTGATCTAATGTAATTTTTGAATAATTTATATTGCTGGTTATGTGTACCAGCTGATTTCCTGATTAATCAGTTTAGTAGTAGTGAGGTTCCCCCCTTTTTGTTAAATGGCTGATTTCTTCCATATCACTGACTTAGTAAGATAATTTGCTGAGTGGTGATATTCTTTAGATTGTTTAGATGAGAATTAAACCCATGCAAACTCGTAAAAGCACCGAATGAAGCTTTTCTTTTTCACCCAGTTGCTAATTCCTTGCCTCCAAAACTGTCTTGTATTTTATTACCTTGTATATATTTGAATTTATTAACTTTATAGTATATCTGTCTGTCTGTTTGTCTATCTATCTATATATCTATCTATCTGTCTATCTGAATGTAAGCTCTCTGCTGCTAGGGGTTGTTTCACTTTTTATGCTTGTATCCTCAGTGCATAGCACAGGGCCTGGCGCAAACGTTTGTTGGTTGAATGATGTGATTTCTCTTAAATAGAACCAGTGAGGTTGTTACATTATTTGTTATGTGGCTCCTGCAAGGACTTGGTCTTTCTCTCAGAGTGGGTTTTTCAGTGGAAGCAGTGCTTATACTTGGCTTATGATCTTGCTTTTCAGACTCTAACAAAACAGTTTTCAAGACTCTACAACTACTGTTTGTTTTGTATATAATACTTACTTTAGCATAAAATAATTGAATTTTGGAGTAGAAATCATCTGATTTGATCCCATATTTTACAAATGAGGAAACAGATTCAGAGAAGTGGCTACACTAAGACTAGAATCTAGGTTCCTAATGTTCTTTAATTTAATACAGCAAACACTTATCATTTATTTAGCATTTACTTTGTATGAGGTATTGTTTATTACTGTGGATAAAAATTTCTTTAGAATTATGATTGCCTGATTTTGGGAGTCAGATGTACTAGTGTTAAATTGAGGTTAATGTCTCATGTCCCCATCCCCCTCTCTCCCATGACATAAACAAATACATTGACGGAGTGTTGGTTGGGAAACAGTCAGCAGTAGAATTTGACTGGAATGTAAACTGTATAAAAAGAGAATAATATTAAATAATGATAGAGAGGGGCTTGATTTTGGAAGGCCTCATGCCAAGGTAAAGATTTTTAATTTAACCCTGGAAGCAATAAGGAGCTGTTATTTTTTTGAGTAGAAGAATAACATGGTTTGACATGTGCTTTAAGAAGATTTTTTTGGAAGTTGGAGGACAGATTAGAAAACAGATGAATTTAAGGAGACCAAGTAGAATGTTGTTACCCTAGATATGGTAAGAAGTGATTAGAGCCTAAATTAGTGGGGTGGTCTTGTGAATGGAGAGCAGGGGAAGAGTGAAAGATATGTTTTGGAGTCAAAATTGAGAAGACTTGGCAATTGGTTAGAAATGGTGCTTCTGAAAGAGAAGGGGGGCAGCTAGGTGGCAAAGTGGATAGAGCAGTTGCCCTGAAGTCAGGAGGACCTAAGTTCAAATCCGACCTCAGACCAAACACTTGACGCTTAACTAGCTGTGTGACCCTGGGCAAGTCACTTAACCCCATTGACTAAGAAAAAAGAAAAAAAAAAAAGGAAGAGAAGGAAAAGGTAGGGATGATTCTGAGATTATGAACTTGGAGGACTGGTAGGATGGTGTTTTCTGCAACCAAAATATAGTAATAGGCTGCTTGAGCAACCAAGTGCAACAGGAGCAGACATAGTGGACAACCAGGACCATCCCAATCCCCATTGCCCTATTCCCACTAGGCAGTGTTATATAGCTGATTGTTGTCCCCATTGTCTGCATTTCTGCTTGAAGTAACCTAGAATCCTACTCTACTCTATCCCTCAAGTTCAGTACCCTGTCTTCTGAAGAGTCATTGATTGGGCACTATCATCTGCCCAGCCATTGTTTCCTCCAACGTCTGTGAGGCCTTTAGATGCTAAGGACCACATACCTTTTTCGTTTATCCTGAAGCCAGATCCCTCCTTTATGTGTTGTCTCCCCTAATTAGAATGTGAGCTCCTTGATATCAGAGACTATTTCCCTTTTATCTTTGTATTCCCAGTGCTTAGTACTGTGTTTGGTACATAATGGGTGTTTAATAAATTGCTTAATTTCAAATAGGAAAGTTTAGAAAATTAGCAGGTTTTGAAGCAAGATAATGATTTTTATTTTTTCATATGTTGAGTTGAAGATGTTGATTGGAAATTCAAGTAAATATGTCCAGTAGGAAATTAGAGATTTTGGACTGGAATTCAAGAGAGATTAGGGCTATATATAATGAATTTGAAGCCATATGCATAGAGATAGTAATTGAACCCATGGAAGCAGTGATAATGCCAAAGATGATAGTATAGAGATAAAAGAGAAGCCATCTCAGGATAATCTTAGGGGACAGCCACACATAGAGAGCCAGTAGATGAAAAATACTTAGCTCATAAAGTTGAGGAATGGATAGAAACCTTGAGGGAAAACCAAGGGAGAACAGTTTAAAAGAAGCCAAGAGAAATGGGAGCAGAAGGGAACTAGGATAGAACAACATTGTAGAAGCCCCATAAGTGAGAGTATCCAGGAGACAAAAGGGTTGGGGGACAGTGTAAGAGCCAAAAAGAGAGTCAAGAAATGACTGTTGGATTAAACAGTTAATAGATTTTTAGTACCCACAGTAGAGATGCAGGGAAGAGAAATCAGAGTCCAGGGGATCTCGATTTGAGAAAGTAGTGAGAGAGAGAGAGAGAGAGAGAGAGAGGGATTGGAGAGAGAGGATGATAGCTTAAAGGGATGGCAGGATCAAAGGAAGTTTTTTAAAGAATAGCTAAGTCTTGGACATAGTTTTTGGCAGTTGGGTAGGCGCCAAATAGGGGCAGATTGAAGATGAGAGAGAAGCAGATGAAATGATCAAAGGAGCAAGCTTCTAAAAGATAAAGAAAGGATGGGATCAGGGGCACAAGTAGAGGGATTAGACTTGGTCAAGAGGAGGACCACTTACTCAGAGACTGTAGCAGAAGAGAAGAGGACATGGAAGATGTAGAGAAGTTCTGATGTGTGTAGTAGGAAAGATGTAAATGCTGCCAGTGGAGATAAGGTAATCTGTGAGACAAGGTATTATGGGTAATATGGAGGGAGCATAAGATCTATATTTAACATTGTACAGGACCTTAAAGGTCTTCTATTTCAACCCCCTTCTTTTACAAGGGTCCATAGAAGTCAAGTAACCAACTAATAGCAGTAAAGGGATTTGGGCCCAGGCCCTCTGACCCCCAAATTCAAGTTCATTGTATTTCCACTCACACCCCTCTCCCCATTATATTATCCCAACTCCCTTGAGGAAAGTATTCTGGAGTGGCCACTATGGTAACAGTTAGTCAAGGGAAAAAAAAAAAAGTTAGCAATGCAGCAGTGATAACCAAGTAAAATTAGATAACATGAATTTGTAGTAGACCCAGTTGTCATAGTTTCATGATTGTGTCTAGCAATATTCAACAGTTTGGGAATAGGAACAAATGAAGCAGTCAGTCAGTAAAGATTTTTTAAGCACTACTATGTGCAAGGCATTGTGCTAAATATTAAAGGTACAATTATGATAAAGAAAGATAATTCCTGCTGTCAAGGAGCTTAACAGTCTAATGAGGTAGACCACACACAAAAGGAAGCTAAAAGGAGTGAGGGAGAAAGTACCAGGCTTGAAGGTCTGATGGAGAAGAATAGAGGTGTTTCAAGGTTGAGGAATTATAATACAAGAATGGTGATAGGAAGATGGGGGGGGTGAAGTATTTAGGGATTGAGAGTACCTAGCTGAACTGGTAAACTCCAGTGTCTTGATGAAGAGAGTAAAGTAAGGCCAGAACAGAGGGGTTAGAAGGGATGAAGGTCATAGTCAGAATAAAGGACAGGTTTAGGAAGAATGAGGCAGAATGAGAGAGAGAGAAGACAGGATTAGTTAGCATAAATTTTTAAGTACCTGATGTATGCCAGGCACTGTCCTAGGTGCTGAGGATGAAAATACATACAATGAAATAATCTGTGCGCCTAGGGAGCTTGTATTCCAATAGAGGAAACAGCAAGGACATATAGGATGTCCCAAAAGTCTTGGTGCAGTTTTAAGCTATTAAGATTTAAAACTGCACTAAGACTTTTAGGACATCCTATGTATATATGTGTGCATGTATGTGTACATATACATGTATTTATACCTGTGTGTTTATATACATACATGTAGCATGAATATAAAGAGTGTAAATACAGATAAATACAAGGTAGTAAAATAGAGTAAGCAACTAACAGTTGGAAGAAATCGGGAAAGCCTTCATGTAGAAAGAAGGTGAGACTTGAGCTCGTTCTTAAAGGAAATGAGGATTCTCTGGGGCAGAGAAGAAGGAGTGGAGTTCACATTTCAGGCATGGAGGATGCTCAGTACAGTCACAGAGACAGGTATTGGAGTGTTGTATTGTGAAGAACTGAGAAGATGACCAGTTTGGTTGGATCTCAGAGTGCCAGAAGGGGAGTACTACACACACATAAACACATAAACACACACACACACACTCTGCCTGGCACATCAGTAAATGTTTATTGATTGATTGATGCACGCACAGTGACATTGGAAAGATAGTTTGGGTCCCAGAAGAACTTTCAAAAGAAAACAACTTGTTATAGTGCCTGGAGTCAAACGCTTAGATTGAGATCCTATTTCTAATCACCTTTGTGACGTTGGACAAATCATTTAACCTCCTTAGGCTTTAACTTCTTCATCTGTAAGATGAGGGAGACAGATGAGATGGTGTTGAAAGTTCCTTCTGGCTCTAAATCTCTGATCTTGTGATAATATAAATGGAGTTTATATTTGTTAATAAAGGGAAAAGAGTCCATTGGAGTTTATCGTTTAGGAGAGAGACACAGTCAGATATGCAGTTCTGTCTTTGACTTCTTTGTGGTGTAAGCCCAGTAGTGAAATCTATGGTTCAGAGGTTCTATAGGAACCATTTTTTTGTGGGAGAGCATATAATTCTGACCTTATATCATCCAAACTGTGAACCAGTTCACAGCTCCACTAACATTGCATGGGGCACATAGTCCCTCCAATGTTGACTTTTTTTTGCGGGGGGGGGGTCATTTTTGCCATTTTGTGCAGTGTAGCTTTTGCATTTCTCTGGTCAGTATTTTAGAGCATGTATTCATATAGTCATTCTTTTATTTTGATAACTGTTTATGTATATCATTTGACCATTTGTCAATTAAGAAATGGCACTTGGTCTTATATATTTATATCAATTCCTTAATATGCCTAGGGTATCAGAGTTTTGTAAATGATATTTGATACCGATTTTTTTTTCCATGCTAAGATTTCTCTCCTTAGTCTTTCTTTAAAGCTCTTTCTAGTTTTAGGTAGCTAGGTGGCTACTGTGGGTACTGTGCTGGGACTGGAGTAAAAGACTTGAGTTTATATTTTGCCCAAGATACTTCATAGCTGTGTGATGCTATTAACTTCTGTTTACTTCAGTTTCTTCAATTGTAAAATGAGGATAATAATTGCAACTACCTTCCAGCGTTCATGTATATTTCTAAAGCACTTAGCACAGGTGCCTGATGTATAGATGCTTAATAAATACTTGTTTTCTTCCTTCCTTTACTAATGTTTTTAATGTAAAGCTTTTTAATTTTATGAAATTTAAATTAAGAATTCACCTCCAGTTATAGTTGTGAAAAGAGCATACCTTTTCCTGTAATTTTTTTAATGTAACATTTAAATTTAAAATATGCATCCACTTGGAACTTATTGTTATATGTATAGTGTCAGGTGTTAGTCTAAACCTAACTTCAGCAAAGTTGCTTTCCATTTTTCCCAGCAGTTCACACTGGAATGCCTTGGTATGCACATATACACACACACATACATACATATGTGTGAGTTTATCAAACACCAGAACTCTGATTGTTGTTAGTCCTTACTTATGTAGTCTGTTATACTAATTTAATTACCTTTAAAAAATCAGTATCAAATAGTATATTACTTATAATACAGTGTAAGTTCTAGTAATATTATGTTCTCCTAATTCCTAAATTTTGTTGTCAGTTTTTTAAATTTGTTTTCACATGAGAAATAAAATTTTGCTTTCCAAAGTGGTCTTCAGTAATCTGAATGGTATCCTACTTACAGTGATCGGTCAGCTATAGTTTAAAACAAATGAAAAAGAATAATTTAAATATTAAATTATTTTTTAAAAGTCAGAATGGTTTTTTAATTTCCTTGTGTTTTGAGGATCATATCTTTAAATCGTGTATCTTATGGCTTGAAATAATTAATTACCATTTTGCCAGAAGTGTCTCCCACTCTAGGCCATCCTCAACTCAGCTGTCAAAGTGAAAACAATGTTCTAAAGCACAGGTCTGACTAGATTACTCTCTACTGAAACTCCAGTAACTCCACATCACCCATACTCTGTGATCAAGGGCCACCAGCTTCCTTGTTCATCCAGCAAGGCGCTCCTGTCTGTGGGCATTTTTCTCTGGCAGTCTTCTGTGTCTGGAAGTCTTTACCTCTTCTTTTCCACCTTTTGGCTTCCCTGCCGTCCTTCAAGTTGTGGCGAAAATCCTACCTTCTCTAGGAAGCCTTTCCAATCCCCTCCCCCCTTAATTCTAGTTTCTTCCCTCTTTTGATTATTTCCAATTTATCCTGTATGTAGCTTCTTCATACATAGTGTTTGCATTTTATCTCTGCACTTAACACTGTTAGCTCAATGACTCTCTGTTGCCTTTCTTTGTGTCACCAGTGTTTAACACAGTGGATGGCACATAGTAGATGCTTAGTGAATGTTTACAGATCGACTGACTCTTTTGTTATCCTGATTTGATGGAACCCTTGGAAGCAATTTATTTTCAGAAGAGTTGATTCTGACACTTCTAAAGTTGCCACTTTGAAGCTGGTAGAATTTGATCCGTAGAGAAGGCTGTCATCACTCCCTGTCTCAAGTGGCTTTAGTGGTTTCCCATTTCTGCTAGGATAAAAGAGAAACTATTCTCTGTGGCATTCAAAGCACTTCACTTTTTGGTTCTGGCCTATCTTTACAGTATTCTTGCAGAATACTTACAGTCTTCTGTGTTATTGCCCCCCCCCACATTCTTTACTCTAGCCTCCTTCCGTCTCTGGCCTCTCTGCCTTTGAATAGGCTGTCACCTTCAGAAAGCCTTTCTTGATTCTCCCCAGTCATTAGAGTTCTTCTTCCTCTCTTTATCAGTTGTATTTATTTTTTATCTCTTATGTTTGTTTTATTTATATATATCCTGTTACTTTTGAATTTGTGTCCTTAGTAGAATAGAATACACGTAGAATACATAGAATGTTTTCACATTCTGAATTAATATGTTTTGAATGGCATATGCCAAGGTAGGAGAAAGAGGCTGTAGTAGAATATTGGTTCCCAATCTTTCTGACTGTGGATACTCTTTTTTAATTTCAAATTTGCACATCATTATATAATGACAGCTATTTCATCAAGAAAATTCATAATGACAAAACTATTCTGAATCCAGTAATGCTTTTAAGTGGATTTTAAATTTTAATAATCACAACAACATTTACATATGAGACATTATTTAATCCACAGATGGTATGTTTGCCTATTTATTATACTGTATCATTTAAGGAAATGGTAGGTGATGGTTTATGACAGATTTAGAGATTGGAAAGCTGGCTGAAGTGCTCACGGTTGCCCTAGATCTGGTTCCGTGTGTAGCTGACTTTGGTATTTAGGTTTCACAAAGCCATAGATGTAGAAAACCCCTTTTTATAGATAAATGTGGCAGGAACCGTTATTATAGTTTTCTCAGACAATTCTGAGTGTACAAAAGAAACATTCAGCCAGAATTCAGAAAGTTACTTTTGTGTGAAGATTAGTTTTCAGACTATTTTTCCTACAAATAAATCATCAGTTTTAAAAAATAAAACATTGCAAAACTGTGGACACAAAACATGCCCATAGCCTTGGAACCGCTAATATATGAGAGAGTAAGGACAACTAGGAATATAGAGTCTATATAGGGAAGAAATTCGAGATTAACTTTATTGGACTAGTTGGTTCAGAATCTAAAGCTTTTCAGTTGAGGCAGCTGGATTCAATTTAGCAGACCTAATGGTGCCCTGTAGGTAGCTCCTCCCCTTGTCTTGGGGGGGCCAGGGAGTACTGAGCCAGACACCTGTCAGTGATTGATATGCTTCTAGAGTAAGGGTTGTATGGGGTGTTAAGGGAGGACTGTCACCTCTGGGGTGAGGGCATGCTGAGCCCTTTTCAAGGCTGCTTATCCACCTTCAGTGTCCCCCTCCCTGTCACCCACCTTTCACCTGTGGCTCCAAGAAGCTGTAGCATGTACAGCGGTCGTATCCTGGTAAATTGATGGTAACTGATAGATCTCAAACCCATCACTGAGTTAAGGGCATGTCTGCCCCAAGCATGTGAAGACTTCCCCTGGTGGAATGGGCAAATGAGAACAAATTTCAGTGGCCATGAAGGTGGCTGAAGCAGATTCTGTGGATGCTTAGAACTTGCTCAGACGTGAAAGATACCAAGAGCATCTGGGGCCATTACCAGCCGTCTTGACTTTTGTCCTGCCATTGGACTTTGATGACTAGGAAGAGAGAGTGAAGCTGATAAATTTGTGCAACTCTGTGTCACTTAAATCCATTTCACTTGCAAGGCAAGACATCACTTGTGATGTCATTGGTCCTCTTCAAAAATGAAGAATAAACATCTGTTAAACATTTACTATATGCCGGGCACTGTGATAACCACTTTTTTACTATAAGCTCCCTCTTGTACACTTTTCATTGGTCCTTTGAAAACGAAGGAAAAACGAAAACTCCAGAGTTAGGGAAAGGCTGCTTTAGTTGAGATTTGCTGAAAGGAATGCTGTCTAGCTCTTGGGCAACAACAGTGTGAGAGAGTACTTCCTGGCTCTTTTCCCCAGAACACTAAAGGCTTAATTTAAGCTTATTGTTGTCTCACCCTACCTCAGAGGTTGTTGTGAGGATCACATAAGTTAATGTTTGTAAAGCACTTATTAGCACAGTGCTTGGCACTGGTGTCATATACGTACTTATCACCTTCTTTCCTCCCAGCTCTTTTTTTAGGCAAAGGCATACCACTATAAATTCTTCACTAGGGAATGAGATATTGCACTCTTGTTTGGATAACATTAGTCTGTTTGCATATTAGATGGGAAGGACAAAGTAGGTGGTATAGATGACTACCAAGTTTGGCTGGTGAAGGTATGGGCAGAGGAAGTGTGTGGTATTATTTTCATGGTAGTAGATAGATTGTGAAGGGGTAACTGATTTGGAGGGGTTAGTGGGAGGGAGAATGATGATTGTCATTTTGTAGGGAGATGGTCACTCAAATCTTAGAAATGAGCTACCTGAGAAAATGTTATTCTCAGTGAAAAGTATAGAGATTAAGACCAGCTCATTCTGTGGAAATCATATCACCTTAAACTGTACCTTCAACATGGGATAACTTAAATATTGGTTGAATAAGGCAATGAATTTAGTATATAATGAAAGAGACAACTTGAATTGTGTGCTTTGTGCTTTTCTTAACCCTCTCATGTAGCAGAGCATTTTGGCCATCTGCCTCCCTTCTCCTTTTAGCTTTTCTTGAGCAGCATAGCATGTCTTTATGTCGTCAGTTTCCAGCACGGTATCTTGCACATAATATTTAATTTGAGATATTTGAAAAGAATAGATTGTTGCATCAACTTAAATCCCAACACCCTCCTTCTGAATAGTAACTAATTTAATGTTAAAATTTTATTTTATGCGTTATGTGAAGAAGGCCTGGGGGGAAAAACAATCTGCAAAAATGTGGCAAAAAACAACTCTCCTCCTCCTCCCCCAATGACTTTTAGTTTTCCCCCCTAAAAATGGCATCTAAGTGAAGGAGGGAAAAACTTGTAGATAAGTCTCTTGGACCCTACTCTCCTTAAAAAGTCCCTTTCATCTTTATGATTTTCTAATGTATTTATTTTCATGTGGCTTCAAAAGGTACAGCTAGGTGGCACAATGCATAGAGTACTTGGCCCATAGTCAGGAAGACTCCTCTTCCTGAGTTCAAATGTGGCCTTAGATACTTATTAGCTGTGTGACCCTGGTTAAGTCACTTAAGCCTATTTGCCTCAGTTCCTCATCTGTAAAATGAGCTAGAGAAGGAAATGGCAAACCCCCCTCTTGTCCTTGCCAAGAACACTCCAGTTAGGGTCACAGAGAGTCAGATGTAACGGAAAAACAGCTCAACAACAAAGATGGCTTCAAAATACCTAGACTTTTATAAATTTTCAGTAACATTTATTTTCTGAAAAATAATGTGCATACATTTTAATCAGTAGAGTTTCTCTTTATTTAATATTCCTGGGTGCTTAATTAGAGAGGATTTGGGCGGGGTTTAAGATTTATACTTTGAGTTGTAAGTTTCATTTTAATTTTTGGCTTAACTGGTAGTTCCATTACTTACACATAAAGCTACTCTGATAGTTTCCTCCATATAAAAATATGCCAACAGCTTTACTCATAATCTTATCGATACAACCATATTTTATTCATGGAGAATTTATTTAAACCATATGCTGTCAGGTGTTGTGCTAGACATTAGGTATACAACAACAAAGTGCCCTTAATGAGCTTAGAGTCATTCTGCATTTATTGAATACCCAGAGGATATGGCTTTGTATTCTTACAGGATCTTAGACATTGGACTGATTGGCAGTCCCTTTCAAATCCCTCATTTTACTGATAAGGAAACTGAGGTGGAATAAGGTTAAAGTGATTTGCCCTAAGGTCTCAGAGATGCTCTGTCAGTTACTTTTGTACAAAAGTTTGTAAATTTTCTCATCTTTATTGACTTTTCTGCTGCATTTGACACTGTTGACTATTCTTTTGGATGGTATTCTCTTTTAACCTGCCTAATTGTTTGATTTCTCTTTTACCTTATCATTATCCCTATTTCAACCACCGATCCTGAATGTACCCAAGGCTTTCTCCTGGACCCTCGTGTCTCTCTATGCTTGGGATTCTTAACCTTTTTCTTGTGTGTGTAATAGACCACTTTGATACTCTGATGAAACCTATGGACCCCTTCTCAGAATATTTTTAAATATATAAAATAAAATACACAACATTACAAAAGAAACCGATTATATTGGAATATGTTTTATCAGAAATATTTCTAAAAAGTTTATGGACCCTAGGTTAAGAACCCCTACATTCTGCTCCTTCTTCGTGACCTCATTAGATTGTATGGGTTCAGTCATCATCTCTGTATACATGACTTCAAATTGGACATTTTGAACTGGATATTTCTTAGGCATTTCAACCTCAACATGTTCAAAATGAAGACTCATTCTTCCCTCCAAACCCATCTTTCTTCCCAATTTTACTGTTTCTGATGAGGGTATCTCCATCTTTCTAGTCACACATATTGACAGCATTGGAGTCATCCTCCCTTCTTCACTCTCCCCATCCCACGTGTCCAGTCAATTGCCTAGTTTTATTGATTCTACGACTGCAATACCTCTTACATTCTTCCCCTTCTCTCCACTTGATACAGCTAGTATCCTTGTCCAGACTCTCATCCACCTTTAACCTAAGACTCCTGGTTCTCAAAAATATCTTCAAGAAGAACCTTCACTTTGGCTTCACATCACAAGGAGGACAATTTGAACTTCTCTTTCAAGACTTGTCTTTGTTCTCTAGGGCATTGCTAGTTAATTCAGTCTTGCCTTTTTTCTTTCTTTCTTTCTTTCTTTGCCAAGTAAAGTTTCTGACAGTGGGATATATAGCTTTAAAAATAAATTATTACTCAATTTTGGTTGATTGTTTTAAGTTGGATATTTAAAGAAAAAAATTGCTTTGACTTATTTGGATTTGAGACTTCTCAGCTTTGGGATAAAGATAATATCAAGCCAACAAATCAAATTTAGAAGGTTTCAAACCAAAACCTTTAGTTGTGAGATTGTACTAATGGTAATCTATATCATTTTCTTTTTGTTTCATAATTTGAAAAGCTTTCATCATAGGAACATTATCATTTATAGAATGTTTTATTATGATGTGTATAAAAAAATCCTTTGATATTGCCATTTGACTTCCAGTTAGTCAGTAAGGCTAGTTCACTTTCATAACATTATCAATTGCTTTCTTTTTTCCCCTTAAAATTGCTTTTGTATTTACATCACCTTCATTTCTTCTTTCCTTTTTGTCCCTTACCCAATTAGTCATTCTTTGTGACAAAGAATGAAAAAGGACTCAAAAAAGAGTAGTTTTGGTTAAGTCAGACAACACAGTAATTGTATCTGATGGTATATACAATATTTAATACCCATAATCTGGAGCTAGCTTATCTCCCAACCCCTGCTTATACAAAAAAAGAAAGGGAGGTGGATTCTCAAGCCTTTTCCTAGGTCATGTTTTGTCATAATTACCTAGCATTTGAAGTCTATTTTTGTTGTTGTCGCCTTTATTATATACATTATTTTAGTTATTATGTATGTTGTTTTCTTAGTTTTGCTTACTTCACTTAATTTCAGTTCATGCAAGTCTTCTCATTCTTCTCTGAATTCATTTCTTGTGGTGCAATAATATTCCATTACACTCATATAATACAGTTTGTTTAGTAATTTTCCCATCTATCTACATTGTTTCCACTTCTTTGTTTCCACAGAAGACTGTTTTGTGACTTTTCTATCTTTAACCTCCTTGAGAGAATATAACTAGCTGTGGTTATCTCTACTTGGGGTTTAGACATCCAAGTCACATTCTAAATTATATTCCATAACGATTGGACCAATAACTACAGTTTCACCAACAGTGTATACTGGTGTGCCTATTTCAATGCAGCCCGTCCAATTTTGACTATTTCCATTTTTATCATTTGCCAGTTTGGGGTTTGAGGTAAAACCTAAGGGTTTTTTTTTTTTCAGTTAGCAGTTCCTGTATTGTTAGTGATTTAGAGTAATCTTTCATACGGTTGTTAAGCTTTGTCTGTTTTTCTTTGGAGAGCTATTTATTTCCTTTGGTAATGTAACTATATCTTCAAATCTAAGTAGTTGTTTCTAGAAAACAGAATAGTATTTCAGTTGATTAGATACTTAGTTCAGTGGCTCTCTAGTAGTAAAACATTGATTCAAGAAGTAGAATAAAAAACCTGTGGTAAATTCACTATCTTTCATAGCATAAAATATTTTGTCCGAGGATCCCATCTTTATTTCAACAGTCTTGTGGGAATACCCCATAGAATGTTTTCTTAACAAAAGGAATTGGTACCTAAAACTTTAGTTCAGAGAAAGTAGAAAAATAATCATTGTTATCTATATAAGTGGACTTTTTATTCTCCATTTTATGAAACTTTACACGGTAGAGGGTAGACATGTTCCCTGGAGATTACAACCTAATTGTGAAAAGTGGTTTTTCTTCTCTTTTTTTTTCCCTAGTGCTTGTTTTTAAAAACATTGTATTTCAGTGGTTGGCTTTCTTGTGGTCCTGTGTGTTTTATGAATTTTTAAATATTATTATTAGTAGCCCTTAGACTTTAGACTGAGAAAGAGGGAACCCCTGACTTGGAGGATTGTGTGAAAAAACAATATAAAAGCCTTAAAATCTAATTAGCTTATTTTATCCTCTTCATCATCATTCATCTTCACAAAAGATGTGTTCCTTGATTTTGTGTCCAAAGAGTATCTTAAAAACATGGGTTGCTGAAGAACTTTTTTGATACAATTGAAAAAGGAATGGAAACTAAACTTCCTTCTTTTTTCCAACCAAGTCTTCATAAAGGAAATTCTTATTTATTTTGTAAATTGTGGTTGTGATTATTAGTCAGATTCAACAAGTATTTGCTTTTATGTTTTAGCCACTTTTCTTATGCACCAAGAAAGGTAAAAAAAAATAGATCCTGCCTTCAAGGAGCTTGCATTCAATTGTGTAAAAAGCAATTTATACATAGAAAAAGAAATACAAAATATATGAAAAGTAGATATAATTTGGGGGAGAGAATATTCATAACTGGGGGAAATCTTAACATTATAGATCTTAATATCTATCTTAGTACTGGAAGATAGTGCTTAAATATAGGTTATCCCCATATTTTAAAGATGAAGAAACTGAGGTCCAGAGGGAAAGTGACTTGCCCTTGGTCATAGAAACAGTAAGCAGCAGAGCTGGGATTTCAACTCAGGTTTTTGGCTCTTCAGTTTATTGCTCTCCCCCTGTTACACCATGTTAAGCCACTTGTGGCAGTTGAGCTGAGTTATGAAGGAAACAGGATTCCCAGAAGTGAGTAGCAAAGTGAATTCTAGGCTTGGGTGGTTCTCTGCAAAGACATGTAGAAGGGAAACAGTATGTCTTCTATGGGAAACTGCCAGGTGGCCTGTTTGACTGAACTGAAGAGTATGTTAAGGAAATTAATTAATGTTCCTGGAGAGGTAAAATGGAGCCAGTTTATAAAGGGCTTTAAAAGTCAGAGAATTTTGTATTTTATCCTAGAGGCAAGAGAGATCTTTGCTTCAGGAATATTAATTTACCAACCAAATGGAGGATAGATTGGAGAGGGATGAGATTGGAAATGAGTTGGAGTAACTTAATTAGAAACTTACTGCAGTTCTGGTGAGAGATGTTGAGTGCCTGAACCAGAGTAGTTGGTAGGTGTGTGACTATAGAGGTCAGTGGTGTGAGATGTCATATTGTGGTAGAATTAACAAAACTTGTCAGTTGATTGGCTATGAAGGAGGAGATAGGAAGAGGGAAGAATAGAGTATGACTTTATGGGTACCAGTCTGGGTGACTGGAAAGACAATGTACCCTCAAACAAAATATGGAAGTTAGGAAGAAGGAAAGATATTTGGGAAAACAATAAGGCTTTAATTTTGACTGTATTGAATTTGATGTGACTATGAAAATATGTAATATGTAAGTTGACAATTTGGAACTGGAATTCAGGAGAAGATAGACTTAATGCTGGATATTGTGTTAATATTAATATTAATTGATATTAATATCTGGAAGTTGTCTGCATTGAAATGATAGTTGAATCTGTGGAAACTTAATGAGATCATAAAGGCAGGGTAGATCAAAAATCTTGGTTTCCTAATGGAACAAGTATGTATAGGGGTCATTGAGTGGATCCCTAAGGTAGAAAATATTTCAAGATATTCTTTGATATCTCATTTTTGGCCAAAATTTGGAATTACCTAGAAAGGAGTTTTTACTTTTTTTGTTTGTTATTTTTACTCTTTTCACTCCATGGGCAACTAAAAGATTCAATTGACAGAACAATTTAAATGATCAGTCATAAAATATTTTATACTTAACTATAATAAAAACTTTATCGTATTTTTGTAGAAGTTAATGATTTTGTGTGTGATGATATTAATGAGATACAAGGTAAAGAGTTGAATATTATTTTATGTGAAATTTTTTTAGGTGTACCCATATAAACAAAACATTGGTATGAATTTATTTTCCTTATATGCATCATTAGGAAATCAATTGTCAGATACTTTAAAGAGAAACTCATCCTTGCTTATGAATTACCAAAATTCTGTGCTTTCCATTAATTTTAAGAGTTCTTTATTGGGACTAGATTAATAGTAAAGCAGTACTTTTAATAGTATAGAATTCCAGAAATGAAACGGAATAACTCTATATGAAGTCTCCACAAAGTTTGTTCTGACAGGGAAGAGACAGCTGTGGATAGAGTACTGGTGGAATCAGGAAAACCTGAGTTCAAATGCAGCTTTAAATATTATTAACTTGTGTGACCTTGGGCAAATTACTTCTTAACCTCTGTTTACTTCAGTTTCGTCAGCTCTAAAATGGGGATAATAACAGCTTCTTCCTGACAGGGTTATTGTGAGGATCAAATAAGATAATATTTGTAAAGTGCTTAGCTTGGGGCCTAGAACATAGAAGGCACTATAGAAATATTTATTCCCTGTCCCATCCCTGACAATCATAAAAATTTAAATTGAGATGAAGATAAATTGTTATCACAGCTTGTTTTTCTTGACTGCCTAACATTTCTAATAATCATTTGTCTTTATGTCTTTACACTGGACTTAGTCTTTGGAGATCCTGATAATTCATTGTGAAACCTCCATATGAATATTATTAATGACTAATCAGATTGAACCTCTGCTCTAGAGCTGGATATATTAGATAAATAGTTTGCTCAAACCCTCAAAATATGACAGTCAAATTTGAAGAGAAAGAGTATCTTAGAATTTCGATTAAAAATGCATCTTAGGAGTAAAGATAGATTACAAATAATTATGCAGTCTCTTTAAGGTTTTGACCCAGTTTCACATGGAATTATAAGTTATTTTAATGGAATTGTATGATTTTCATAAGGACACATAAGAATTTTCTGGATGATCACCCTTTAGTGGAGATCAGTAGGTTTAAAAAAAAACATGCTGTAGTTTTTCTGATTTAAAAAAAATTTTTTTTTTTTAAGTGATACCACTTCAAAGTAGCATTGCAATTTCCTGAAGACAATCCAGCCCTCTCTCCTCCTGTTTAATTCTGGGACTAACTTGCTATCTATTTGTAATGTTCTTTTCATCATAACCACTTTTTGTGGAAAGGTGCTTCAATCATTTCATTATTGGCTCTCACAAGCTGTTACTTATGCCTAGAATTCTCTCCCTCTTCATCTCCTCCTTCTGGCTTTCCCTGGCTTCCTTAAAGTCCCAGGTAAAATTCATCCTTCTACAGGAAGCGTTTCCTGATCTCCCTTAACTAGTATTTTCCCTCTTGATTATCTCCAGTTTATCCGGTATATAACTTGTCTGTGCATGGTTATTTGCATGCTGTCTCTATTTCATTGAGTTGTCTTTTGCCTTTTTTTTTTTTGGTATCCTCAGTGCCAGGCACATTGTAGGAGCTTAATAAATGTTTATTGGCTGTCTGACTGATTGACCTGGCAGTTTTCTGCCAAGTTTATCCCATAGATCAAAGATCTCAAAGTTTATTGTAGATACAGTAGAATACAATTACAGTCCTCAGTAGATTTGTGTTCTCATCAATTTGGATGTTCCCTCCTTGTCCATCCTACTTTATTCCTAAGTTCTTTCACAAATTTACCAGAAAAGATCCACTGTGGAAGTCTTCCTTGCTTTCTCCTGACATCAGGATGATGTAGAGCTTGCTGGGGAGCCCTCTGGTTGTCTAAGTAGCATCCCTCACCCTTCCCAACTTACTAACCCTAGCCCATCTTTTGTTTCTGTGTTTCCATGAAAGTGTCTTTTACTCCTATTCTTTGAAATTTTCCATTTGTTACATGTTTTGACTGGCTCACAGCTACCATTTGTTTCTCCACTGCTTTCTGTTGGTAATAGTTTTTAATTCTTCTGTTGTAATTAATATTGTTCAGCCATAAAACTGCACAGGATAATATTGGTATTAAAAAGATAAGCCTTTGTTTCTGGGATGAAGTTTGGACTCATTCAGAATATCATTGCAATTTCCTGAAGACAATCCAGTCTATTCTCCTGTTTAATTTTGGGACTAACAACTCTCCATTTATACTATCTGGCCCAGATGCATACACACACACACACACACACACACACACACACACACACACACACGTGCAGACACGCACACAAGTGCACATGCACACAAAACAAATACCTTAAGTTGTCCATCCAACATCTTGTATCTGATAATCTGGACAACAAGACAGTAACTAAAATGTGCTAACAGAATCTAAGTTAATGTGCTTATATATTCCATCTTCAAAATGATTCTTGTGTTAAAGTTCAAAGGTCAGACTTCTCAGGATGTGTTGCCAACATTAATAGACAATGAATTCATTATGTAGGAGAGAAAGTATTTTAAAAGGGGGGTTGAGACTAAAAAAAGCTTTTACTGAGTGGCTGGGGAAAACCATAACAAAACCTGAAGAAAATGCTTTAGGTCTCCCACATTTCCTAATACTCAACATCCATTTTATAAATTCTTTTGATTTCTAGTGGTACTATATACCTCAGGTTAGTGGCTTTGTTAAAATTGACTTAGATGAGAAAACTTTTGGCAAGAAAACATATCATCATGCAAAAGCCTTGCAACTCTTCATTTTGAATTCTTGAACCTATCACTTTTACTGTCAGTTATTTTTCTGGTGATTATTATATCTGCTTGAAGGATTTCTGAACAGCCACAGTACTTTTAGTACTACACATTCCATGGAAATTCAGGGTTGCCATTTCTTTTTAAATTAAGAAGTCAACACTACCTTCTTTCTAACCTGTTATATGTTTACATGTATTTATCTTTACACACATACATACACACATATATGATGTATATATACACATATGCATATGTGTGCATATATAATACATATATGCACATATTCAGCCTTATAAATGAAGATTGAAAGTATGTATACAAATGATGATAGCATTCAGAATATTCGTCTTTATTTGCATTCTGTTCATTTTATTTGGCTAAAATTTCATAAGTGGTTGTTTATTGCAAATAAGTAGAACTTCTTACTTTAGAGAAATTGCTTCTTAGTAGACTATGGGAAAAGCCAGCTTTGGAAAAGACTTTGTGTACTCAGTCACTGGTCATCCACTTAAAAGTTTTGTTTGTTTTGGCTGTACCTTCAGTCATTATGAGAAGCTTCTGAATCGGACAAGAGAGCGTTTATTAAAAAAGTAAATAGATGGGGGCAGACTTTTTGTCTGTCCCATTTTCCCTCACTATGCACTACTTCTTTGTAGAGAGTTCTGGCAGATAGTTTTAGTTGGAAAGAGAGGGAAGTTTTTCACACCTGGTAATTTCTTGTTTCAGATAAAGCATACCTGCCAGTCAGTCCAGCCATCCCCAAGTTTACAAAAGAGTAATCTGTTAAGATATAATACAGAAAGGTTCTGTTTTCAGTTTTTTCTCATTTTGTTTTTATGTATCATATTGGATATTTTTGCTGCTTTTCTTATTTTTTGCATGTTAGTAATTTTGACGGCTTTTGGATAATTCCACTCTAGAGGGAGAACTTGGTGGGCGGTCCTTCCTGTGACACGACCCTTGAGTGACAGTTCTGTTTGATTGCCTCCAGTACTGTGAGGAAAGGACACGACTCTATGGTGAGGACTGATGGACATACATTATCTGAGAAAAGAAACTACCAGGTAAGACCATATTTTTTTCCCCCTTTTTCCATTGGTCACTTACTTTCATAAAATTGTTTAGCTATATGGTAGCCAAAATGATCAAATTAGGTGTGAATCAGTTTGAAAAATTGTGATTACATTTAATTTATATATTATGTTAGACAAATGAAAGAATTGCACAATTTTTTTGATATCAATATATTACTTATAGCCTGTCATTATGGATATTCTTTTAGAACTAAAATTTAAATTTTAGATTTTTTGGTATTTAGCCTACCCCAAATATTATTCTGGTGAACAAAAGTATTATTACGTGGTTGGTAGTAATGAATCAACAACTCTTTTCCATAAAATTTTGCTAAAATTGAATCTGTACTCTTGTATTCAAGTTTTGGAAATACTGTAATGGGAATTTTGACAGAAATGGAAGATGGCAGATAACACAGTAAGTGAGAAATGTAACAATTTGATACAATGTTTGTTTGGTTGTTGGGGCATTTTTATTATGTTGACTTTACCAATTGCTTACTGTACCTGCAGTTCTACTACTTGTTCTCTCCTTCATAGAGCCAATCAATAATATCTGTTCTCATATCCAACCATTAGGGCAAATTAAATAATATCTGTATAATAGATAGCTTTAAAAAAACAAGCATTTCATTGAAATTTAATTGAGGAAACTATCATTTGGATGACGTTTTTTAAAAAGTGGCCTTTGAGTATTTTTTCAAAGATGCTCCATTTTACATAGTGCCCTCCTTTACCAGTAATTCAGAGGAATGAACTGAGTCGTCTGATATACATATACTCAGATTTCAGTGTGAGGCTTTTCCTTTCCACTTCCTTCTCCCCTTTCTGACTATTACAACTTCCCCTTCAGTTCTTGTTTTACTCTAGATTCTAGATTAGTGGCTCTTAACCTTTTTTTGTATAATGAACTTGTTGTTCATCTGACAAAACCCACAGACCACTTCTCATAATAAAATTTTAAAATGCGTAATGTAAAATACATAGGATTACAAAGGAAACTAATTACATTGAATATGTTTATTAATTATTTTTAAATATTAGTCCATGGATCCTTGGTTAAGATCCCTTACTTTAGATGCACTTAAAATAAAGTTGTGAATAACAAGAATGATAAAAAGGAAGGAAGAGAGTGGAGCATATGCTTATGTCTCCTCCTCTTCTTCCTCTATTCTTCTTCTCTTCTCTTCCCTTCTCTTCTCTTCTCTTCTCTTCTCTTCTCTTCTCTTCTCTTCTCT
>NW_020943070.1:13425377-13654986 GCF_900497805.2 Vombatus ursinus
CTTCTCTTCTCTTCTCTTCTCTTCTCTTCTCTTCTCTTCTCTTCTCTCTTTAGTATGAGAGATTGGATAGTGAGCAGTGTAGGAGGGAGGATCACTGGTCTGGAAGTCAAGAGGTTTTAATCCTTAATCTTCTAATAGTTAGTTGTATGACCTAGGGCAGATTAGTTTATATGGAATTAATTGCCTTATCCATAAAGAAAGGGAGTTACAATCTGTGATCTCTAAGGTTCCTTCCAGCTCTGAAGTGTTATTACCCTGTGATTCAAGAAATTGAACTGGTATAACAGCAGGCTAGAGAACCATTGCTGTCTGTTGCTGCTACTGGATTTAGAGTAATCTACCATTTGTTCCTTTTTTCCAGTGAGTAGAAGTGAGAAAAGAAGAGATAGTAGATTTAAATAAAGTAGCATTATAAAATGGAAAGAAAACTTAATTTGGATTTGGGAGACTTGTATTCAGGTCTCTCCTTTTTGTTTCCTAGTATTGGGACCTTGGGCAAGTCACTTGTCTTCTTAACCTCAATTTTTTTGTCTTAAAAATGAAGATACTACTATTTTCATTACCTGCCCCCACAGGATTATTGTGAAGAAAGTATTTATAAATTATAAATTGAAATAAAATTGAGGTGTTATTGATAATAAAGCTAACACTATTAGTATGCTTTTAGCCAAGTTAACTGCTAACCTTAGTTTCTTCATTAAATTCAGCAAAGCATGATGTTGCTTTTAAGTCCCTTTCCTAGAATTACATGATTTAATTTATGTGTATGACTTTTAAGGAAGATTAAATCGAGACTTTGTATCTTCAGTTGCCCTGGCAACAGGATGCTGGAGTAGGCTCCTTACAGGCTTTCTTCACAGAGTCCTTTCTTAACTTGTTTGCTTCTGCTTCATAACCACTTCCAGTGACATTTGCTCCATGAAGTGTATTTCTTAAGGTGCCTCAGCCAGGATTAGCCCACTAGGATTTCTGTGACTATGTGGTGACTAAATAAAACAAAAGACTTATGCATTTGTTTGTTTCTAAACTCAGCTGTAGAACAGCTGTACTATAACTAACTTGGACTGTGCAATATATAGACAGTTTTCCATACTGGTAGGAGAAATGGGTAATTTCTACTTATAAGGTTAATTATTTTAGCAATATGATGAATTAGTCTCACAAGTATTCCAATTTGTCATAAAATCATGCTTATGAAAGAAAAAACTAATAAATGAGGAACACTTTTAGGAATAGACACAAATTAAAGTTTCATCTTACTCAATCTTTATTGACATACTCCTTTGTTATTTATTGACATGCCCTGTTGTTATGGTGCCATTATTTTCAAATAAACAAGTCACTTAAATTAGAAAATTGTGTTCTACATGTGATGTCTTTTGGCTGAAATTACTATTTTCTTCTGTTTTGCAAATGCAGGTATAGAACTAAAATATGCGTGAAATAAGCTGCTGCTATTGTTACTTAAGTATTGAAATGCATCTAAGGCATGTACCCACGGCATAACGTCATCAATAAAATACATGAACTAGTTTAAATCTGAATAGTGGTGCTGTTGTTATGTGTTGGGAACTTTCATAGTTTGGAATAGAATAAAACTATCTTGCATGCATAGCATATATGAATAAAATATAAAATATGGAGTTATAAAATATAAAAGTATAAAATATAGTTAGAACGTATCCCATTTTAAGTGAAATTTATCAGTTTTCAAATGTAGAATTGATAAAACAGAATATTGGTTTTTTTTTCAATATATAACTTGAAGCTTCAAATTTAAAAAATGTTTTGGTAGAGTATATTTTATACTAGATTATATCTTTTAGATAAATATTTTAGCCCAATTCCATTGGACATTGAAAAATTCGGTTTATGAAAGGAGAGATGTCAAATTTCAGGAAACTGTAACTGGGATTTAGGTGAGATGACCCTTTGGTTGGAAAAATTACCGTGGTTCGGAAGGGTTTGTTTCACTTTTATATTTGTATTCAAGTGCCTGGCACATAGTAGGCATTTAATATATACTCTTCTGAACTCCTAGTTTCTATCATGGTCTTTATTTTTCTTCCAGTCAACTAGGTTCAACCTCAGAATCACCCTCAAATCTGCATTTACTCTCATCCCTCATATCCAGCTAGTGTCCAAATCTTGCCAGTTCTACTACAAGATCTCTAACTGCTCCTTATTGTCCACTGATGTGGCTCCTTTCCTAGTTCAGGCTCACATTACTTCTCACATAGACCTCTCCCAATAGCTTCTACTCCAATTCATCCTTAATACAGCTGTCAAGTTATCCTCTCATCAGTAAACACTACTCGCTCCCTAGGATCCCATACAGACTTCTCTCTTTGATATTTAAGACCAGCAGAAGAGGAGATATAGGGGAATGAGCAAGGTTATTGTGGAGAGAGGAGAATAAGCATTTATTTGGGCTTTTTTGTTTGTTTGTTTTGTTTTGTTTTGCTTAGGCAGTTGGGGTTAAGTGACTTGCCCAGAGTCACACAGCTAGTAAGTGTCAAGTGTCTGGTCTGAGACTGGATTTGAACTCAGGTCCTCCTGATTCTAAGGCCAGAGCTCTATCTACTGTGCCAGCTAGCTACCCCAGAATAAGCATTTATTAAGTATCTACTATATGCCAGACACTATGCTGAGCACTTTACTAATATTATCTCATTTGATCCTATTTGATCCTAGATGCTATTATTATTTCCATTTCACAGTTGAAGAAACTGAGGTTGACAGAGGTTAAGTGACTTGCTCAGGGTCGTGTACCTAATAAGTGTCTGATGCTGGATTTGAACCCAAATGTTTCTGACTCCAGGTCTGGTGCTCCATCTGCTGCACCATATAGCTGCCTTTACGACACGGCTCTTGCCTGCCCTTCCCACCTTTTTACATATTCTGCCTTTCACAGACACTTCGGTCCAACTTAGTTGAATTGTTGTTGTACGTCACATACAGCATTTCCTCTGCCATCTCCATGCCTGAAATGTACCCCTTCCTCTATTTTTCCTCTTACAAGAAAACCCCTTCTTTCCTTTGGAGCTCAACTAAAACATCATCTTGTACATGAGCCCTTTCCCCTTATGGACTTTTCTAACTGCTACTGCTCCCCCTGCCCCCTTTAGCTTGTGTTTATTTTGTATATATTTTGTGTATACTTTATATGTTGCCTTCCTCAATGGCATGCAAAGTCCTTGAAATTTGAGATTATTTCATTTTTGTCTTTAAATCTCCAGCACTTAACTCAGTGCCTGGCAAGTGGTAGGGGTGTTTGTTGTTTAAAAAAAAAACAGAAAAGGAACAAGTATGGAGAATATTCTCAGAGTGCTGACCAAAGTACAGGGTTGTAGAATGCTGTACTATATTGATGTAAAAGTTTTAGGAGACATTTGTCTCAAATGTGTGAGATACTACATAAGTGATCATCTTCTTAAAACCGTTTATTCTCAAAAATGGCCAACCTAGTTAGTTTCTTTGGAGTATTATATGATAGGGGAATAGATTTCTGAAAGTGGGGTCATGGTGTTAAGTTTTGTAATGATTGACAAAAAAAAGCAAATGATAACTATAGTACTCTCTATTTGGTCTTGTGACAAAAATAAGTTCAGAACAAAAACATTAAGTTCATCTCTAAATTGTGTGTATTTGTGTGAGTAGGTATCTCTGTGAATCTTTAGCCAGCATCGTTGAAATTTGAATGGAAAAATTTTTGTTTTCCATCAGCAATGGTTGAAAAAGGGTCTCCTCTCACCCCCTCTTGTATCACCCACCTTGTATCACATTTTTTCTTTAAGAACAATATTTTCTTTTTTTGGTTTGAATTTGGCTTTTTAAGATTCTTATTGTAGTCTTTAGAAATTTTCATCATAGGCCAGAATCAATGTGGTTGAGATTAAAAAAGAAATTTCTTCTCACTATTTCTTAGATAGAAATGGGTTAATTTTTTCGTTATTCTATTTCAAGGAGTGTGCTTTCATTCAGGAGTATCCAAAGATATGAATGACCTTAATGATTATTTTCTGTTATGAGGGTCAATATCATCAGAATGGCCAGTTTTTCAAAAGTGGCCTATTAATTTCCAAGGATCATCAATCAGCCTGAAGGGACTGCTGGAGTTACCACTTGTGATTTCATTGTTACAGGGAGGGCACGCCCAGTTAAGGAAACCCCCCTCTGCTTGTACAGGACTCTCTGTACTTGCTCTCCTCTGCACCTTTGAGGCTTGGAGAGTAGCTCGAGAGCCTTGAGAGCAAAGTGTCTTTCTCAAGGCCCCACAGCCAGTAACTAGCCTGAAAGGAAGAGAAAGGCTTGTCTCAACCTATAGGGATGCACAGGCTTCTTCCTTTTACCTTGTTATAAAATTCTTGTCTTATGCACTCTCCTCACCAGTGCCTTTCAGCAGTGGGCAAGTGTTCATTAGTAGACAGTTAAGTGAGCTGATGGAGTATTGTACATTTGAGATAGGCCTCACTTTTGTATACTACCCGTTTTTGAAAGTACAGACCTGTGATGGATGTCATCAGTATATGATACTGTATACCAGTGCAGTTCTGCAACTCTTCTACGATTTAGAACTTAATCTTTAAAAAATTGCCTATGGAGCTAGAAGGTTGTTACTTGTCCAGTGTTGTAGCCATTATATGGCAGGGGCACGACTTTAACCTAGGTGTTCCTGACTCTTGAGACCGGTCCTCTTTCCGCTAAGCTATGCTGGAAAATACTAACTATGCATCATGAGCCTCAAAGTTACACATTTCCCCTTATCTTCTTAAGGTAACATAAAACAAAAAAAAAATTCAAAATCTAGACATTTTCTTCAGTCTCCTATCCCCTTCCTCTACCTCTGACCCCCAGATATTTTTAATGGGGCTACCACCAGGTCTAATTTTAGGAAGACAAAATGGCTGGGATTGAGAAATTTTACTTTATGTGGACTGAGTTCTGTTTATTTTAAAGAGGATATTGATAGAATTAATGAGTTTCCTATCTAGAGACCATGGTCTAGTCCTCACTCAAATACTCTGCAGGTCATTTATCTTTCTTTGGGGTCTAGTTTCATTGTTAAAAATAAGAGGTTGGCCTAGATTACCTCCACGAATATCCCTTTCATCTCCAAATTTCTGTGAACCTGTGATGATCATATGTCTTCTGTTTCTTTCTATTAGTTTTAAGTCATAGGCTAGAGACTCCAGTTAACTTTTAGAATTTTTGAATTCTGTATATTTCCAATTTTAGGATTTTTGTTTCAGTTCTCGTAATGGCAGTCTTTTTGATTTTTATCGATGTAGATTTCGTATTAGTATTTGCTGTTTTTATTTGTCCTATCTTATTTCACGTAACATTGTTTTGTTGAAGAAGCATTTGTTAAGCGTTTACTGCTATGTGTTAGGTGATATGCTAGTGCTGGACGCTGAGGATGCAAGTCCAAAACAAAACTATCCTTGCCTGCTCTAAAGGAGTTTTCATTCTGTTAGAGGGAGAGGGGTGCAACATGTAAACAGATATATAAGTCTTATATCATTTGAGGAGAAGGCACACCAGGGGAATTGGGAAAGGTTTCCTGTACCAAGTGGCTGAGCAGAGGTCTAAAGGGATCTCAGGATTCAGATGGGCATTGATGAGGTGTGTAATATATTCCAGGAATGGACAATAGCATGTTGAAGGGCCCAGAGAGGGGAGGGGGAAGTGCTTGGGTTCAAGCAGGCCAATTTGGTTGCAATAGAAAGTGTCAGGAGTGTGTGAAGGGGACTATCATGAAATAAGTCTGGAAAGGAAGCAGGCTGGAAAGGAGTTGCTAAACTGAGCGAGCAATTTGCATTTTATCCTGGAGGCAGTAGATAGCCGCTGAAGATTCACATGCAGCATAGCTTTTCAGCTATAAGAAAAAAAAATCAAGGTCATCACCTTAATTGCATTTCTGGGTGGATCATTGCTATAGGCGTGTATTGTGTCACTTTACAGCTTTTAATTCTACAGGGTGCCTCTATAAAGACAGGACAAAGGAAAGAGTACAGAGCAAGAAGAAAAGACCAGAGATTTCAGGGTGCTTATAGTTGAATAGAAGAATATGATATGTATACAGATAACCAGTACAAAATATTACATAGTAAGTGCAAACACTTAAAAAATTATGCAGACAAAAGCAGAGGGGTGCACGGGCACAACACTAACAAATAGGATGGTATTGATTCTGTCATATTAGTAAAAAAAACACTTAACAAATCTATATGAAATACAGATTCGCTGTTTTATATACAACCCTTTTTCTGCGTTTTTTTATATTGAAATGTTTATATTTGTTGATATTTCTTACATTCATGATAAAAAAGGAATTAAAAATAAATTCATAAAGTAAGCAGAAGTGTAAGCAGAGTTCTAATGATCTCTGCCTAGGGGTAAAATCTCACAATAGTGTGAAAGATGGATTAGATAAAGGAGAAAGAGTAGAAGCTGAAACTATTATTAGAAATTATTGCAGTAATCTAGGTGGATAGCAATAGGGCTTGTGTAACATCAGTTACAGTGGTGATAAATGAAAGGGGTAGTACAAAGATAGAATTGACTGGGCTTCATAAGGGAATAGCTCAGAGTGATAAAGGAGGAGTTTTCACCACCTGAGGCCACAGAATCTCTGAACTGGGTAATTAATACCTAAAGGCCATGTAGTCTAACCTATATGTGTATGTAAGTCTCCTCTACAAAATACCTCTCAAGAATTCCCTCTATAAAATTCCTGATAAGACTAGCCTTTACCAGAAGATTTTCAGTGAGAGGAAAACCTTCCCACTACCTTCTGGGGAAGCCGTTTCCATTTTTGGTTGTAATTATTAGAAGTGATCACTATGATCTGTTATGCTGTGGTCAGGGCAGAGGCCCACATCACTAACACTTCCGTAGTCTGGGACATTATGCCTCCCTTGATGTAGCTTAAGATTTTATTAATTTTTTTTGCTGCCATATCATATCATTGAACTTGCAGTCCACTAAACCCTCCCCTCCCCCCAGGGGCTTTTTCAGATAAAATGCTATCTAACTACATCTTTTCCAATTTGCCCTTGTGGATTATTTTTTTTATCCTAAGATATACATTTGTATTCACTAAATTTCATCTTATTCAGTTTAATCCAATGCTCAGGCCTGTTGAGGTTTTTGTTTTTGTTTTGAATCCTGACCTCTATATAGTTTGTTAGCTACACCTCCCAGATTTGTCACCTTTAAGTTTGATAAGCATTACTTATCAGAGAAATTAATGAAAATATTAAATAGTACAGGCCCAATATAGATCTCTGTGGCACTACACAAGAGGCTTTGTTTTAAGCTGTCATTGAATCATTATTAACTGTTATTTGGGTCTTGCCATCTGGTAATTTCAGAATCCACTGGCCAAATAGTATTATCTCATTTACAACTTTATTTCCATCTTTCCCATAAGAATGGCTTGGAAGACTTTTGTAGAATCTACAAAAATGGTATTTATAACATTTCTCTGATCTGTGAGGCTAGTAGTCCTTTCCCAAAAGCTAATAAAATTAGTCTGGCATTACCTTTTCTGGCCAGAGCCATGCTGGCACTTTGGATCACTACTTCCTTTTTTACATATTCACTAGCCATTCTTTTAATAATAATAGCTTATGGAGTGTGGCCAGCAATCCAACACAAGGTCACTGATGTATAATTTGATGAATACAGTTTTTTGTTTTTGGAAAATTGCAATTATTTGCTCATTTCAGTCCTGAAATTCTTTTGCTTTGCATTATTTTTAAAAGGTCACTGATAGTGACTCAACAGTCACAATCAGCAGTTTTTCCAAATCTAGAAGTGTGGCTCATCTAGACCTTGTGACTTGAATTCATCCAGGACAACTAGGGGCTCTTTTATTATTTCCTTTACTGGCTCCTTCAACTTTTGATGAACTCTTTGTTCAGTCTATAGATTATTCTCCTTGCAAAGAAAACATCGGAAAATAAGTTGAGGAGTTCTGCCTTCTCTTTGTTTTGAGTTTTCAAAGACATCAGATATCATTGAGCCATTCAACCTGAGGAGCAGTTTTTGATTCTCTTGTTACCCTGACAAAACAAACAAAAATTCCCAACGTTGCCCACCTGCCCCTTTTAAAAAAAAAGTTTTTAATTAATTAATTTATATGTATTTTATATTTATATTTATTGTATCACTGAGCTTATTCTGAGTTTTAGTGGCTCTAACATTGTAATTATAGCAATATGCCACACTTTTGTATACATTTTTGTTACCTGTCTTGCCTGTTTTTTGCACAAGTTTTTTTTTTTTTAAACATATGTTGATTGATGAGATCCCTATGTGTCCATATTGGTCTCTTTAGATAAATGCCCATTTTTCTCCTTATGGACATTATTTCTCTTTATTTTCTTAGAATTCCATTCTTGAGAGCTTGTCATTTTCTCCTGAGCCTACTTCCCATGTAGAACCTTAGCTTATCGTAGTGTTAATAATGTGAAATGCTGTATGAATGTTGTGTCAGAAAAATTTAGGATAAGAGGAATAGTTTTAACGAGAAAGAGAAACTTGATCCTAGATATTTTGAATTTGAAATGCCAGTAAGGTTGGTAACTATTAGAAATATCATATCATAACCTAGAAATGAATTAGAAACAGGAATTTTGGAGTCGTTTTAGTGAAAGAAATTGTTGAAGCTCAGAGAATGATTATGACTGTCCTGGGAGAGAGAGTTTAAATGAACAGAAAATAAATAACTCTTTTAACGTATTGTAAGAAAGGTAAAGACAAAATGAGAAATGAATAAAGCCAGGAAAGGAGGAGAATAGAAGAGAAACTATAGAGACATAACAAGTTTCTAGTAAAAATTGACTGATTAGGACCTAACATTAAGAAACCAGTTATTCATCTGTTTACTTATTTATTGAGAACATTTATCCATTTAGAAAATTTTGGAAAATATCATGTAATGTGAGTCCATGAAAGTGAGAGCCATAGAACTTGCAGAAAATGGGTAGGGGGAGAGATGATGGAACAGTGCAGAGAAAACATGATTAGCTTATTTCCTTAAAAAGGATATTCAAATTCAGAAAACTTTAATGGGCATAGTAGCCTTGATGATGAAGTTTTTACTTGAGAATTAGATAGCGTAATTAGAAAATAAGTAGAGTTGAAGTGTGTTTTAGGATCATCTGTGCAGATGAAAAGTAAGATTAGTAGTTAGTGTGTCATTCAGAATATTGATAATTAAATGCTTAGCTCTCTGGCACTATTGCTACCTACAGTCTATGAAAATTCAGATTTCTCTGTTAGTATATCATTTACTCTATATAATGTACAAGGTCTAGTATGGTGATATGACTCCTTCAGTTAATTGTTCATGGTGGCTGCTAATGTGGCTACAAATAAACTAATTCTGTACCGCACATTTAGAAGTTAGAAGATGCACTTAATTGTTAGTATGTTTAGTTTTCAATTCATTCATTTGAGTTTTATATTAGTACTTTATTGTCATCCATGCTACATGTTGTGTCTGACTAGTACTATGCATGGCTCACCCCCAATTCTCAAATTGTATTTTTGTCTGTAGAAGTTCATCCATTTTAAATAATTAGGTTGAGACCAGAGATAATATGATTAGCTTTATTAGCTCTGTAATGTTTTATATGTATTGAGTCATGCAATTTACCCCTCTCTAAAATAAAAAAAAAAAAAATTGAAGTAAAAGTAAAGTAAATGAAAAAAGGATTATTTGGGATTGGCTAGATCTGAGTAAGGATGGATTTACCCCCCCCCCCCAAAGTCTCAAGTTTCTATTGAACTCACTGGAATTATTTCTTTTTAAAAACACATTTCATATTTATAACTGAAGTAATAAATTAAAATGTTTGCTTGTATAAAGCAATATGTTTAAATAACATCTTTAATGATATCTAAAGATTATTCATGGTAACCGAATAGGAGATAATTAACCTTTAAATGACTTAAACTATTTTCCTTCAATGGGATCTTCAGTTAACAAAGTAGTTAAGTCATCATTTGATTTTCTAATATAGTTACAAAATCTGAAAGTGTATAGTATGTATTTTCTACGCCTGTGAGTTATGAAGAATTTGTTAACATTATGTTGAACAATAAAATTGCAGATTTTATAGAATGTGTGATAAAACCAAGTTACAAAATTACAATATCTCAGAGTTAGTAGGGAGCTCAGAGGTTAAACTTCTGTGGAATTAGGAGTGCCCTCTACAGGGATCTTGATAAGTGATGTTGTCTGTACTTTGTACTCTCTCAGTGCTCCATCTAGTCTTTACATATAGCAGGATCTTAATAAAAGTGTGATGAATAAATGAATAAAAAAGGAGAGCCAGTAAAGCATACTGGGAATAAGCAGAGTATTTCAGGGCATTGTCTACTTGAACATTTGTCATGGAGGTGGTTATAGAAATTGGGAGTAGCAGAAAAGTTGAGCAGTTATAATGAAGAAACTGTATGTTGAGATCTTTATAAGGTCATTTGATTATTTTTTCCAAAAACTAGAATCCTATAATTTATAAAGTTTTGGTAAATACCTCCCTAAACCATGTGTTGGGAGTTTTATATCAGTGTTCCAATGTCATCTTTGTTACGTGTTAAATCAGGGGCACCCCTGGTGTGTCTGGCTAGTGCCATGGCTCACCCCTCAGTTTCTGCTTCTTTGCTTCATCCTCCAGATGTGTGCTTTCCAATGTCCAGATCTGCAAGTGGTGAAAGAAGTTACAAAGGTAAGTATATGGGAGGTAAAATTTGGGAGGGATTGTTTTTTCCTGCTTGGTCTCTTCTTCAGCCTGGCATTTCACTTAACCTTTCCTTGGTTCTGACCTCACTCCCTTACAGTTATAAAATTCCTGAAATTACCCATAGCATGATAGAATTTTAGAGCTGGAAGGGACCTCAGAAATCTCCTAGACCTCCTCGTTTTTTGAATGTAGAAACTGATGCTCAGCTAGGTAAAATAACTGAAGATCACGTGGAGCCAGAGACAGCACTAGAATTCAGGAATTGAGGGTTTTCCCCATTAGTTATGATAATGAATAATGATATTATAATATTACTACCTCACATTTCTGTAATTCTTTAAGAGTGCTGTCCTCATAGCCAGCCCCATGAGATGGATAGTGATATAGAAAAATATTGTTTTATAGGCAAGGAAACTGAGATTCAGAAAGGTGAAAATTATCTGTCTAAAGCCATAAGCTAACAAATAGTAGAGCTAATATTCAAACTTTCGTCCTTTGTCTCAAAATGAAGCATTCTTTCAACTAATCCTTGCTTCGAAGCCATAGAAGAAGAAATGTTTTCCCTCTTTTATTTTGGAGGAAATTTTGGGGGAAAAATTCTGTATTATGTTTGTGGAGGGGAAGAAGAAATTTATTACATACCTAAAATAACTTTGCTATTTTACTGTGGTAATTTTTAAGAATGGTAGATCTCATCCATATGACCTCTTACAATCATTTTTTTAAAAAAGGTGTATAGATGTATACTTGTATAAACACTTAAACACATGATGTGAGGAAGTATAGCCATGGCGGTTAAGAGGGTAGAATTAGAATAAATAGCTATGTTGGATTTTCTTTGGATATTTCAAAGAGGAGAGGATTCTAAAATAATGAGAAAGATCTCAGGTTTTACCATATGTAAAAAAGTACTGCTACTGACCCTACTTTCTCAGCTGTCTAAAATCTTACTGCAAATGGCCGTCAGGGAACAAATAGGTCTTTGTAGATAATTTCTCACAAACTGTTGCCCAGTTATTCCACTACAGACATTTACTCAGGGCTGGAGACCAGAACCAGGTTCTTACTCTGCTTCTTGGGATAAGTGCCACAATCTGCTATTTGCTTCCATTGCTCAGTACCAGGCTAGGATTCTCTAATGATTGTTGCTCTCCATGACCCTTATTTGCAGATCCCTCCATCCTCAATTCAACCTGTAACTGGATAGTAAATGACAGAGCTGCCAGATGGGACCTGTTCCTGCACTCTTACCCTGGTTCAGGAATCCCCTGGGATTTTTTCCTACATGGGTGCTTTCTGCCCTGGTGCCCAGTCTCAGCTCTTTTTCCCTCCCCTGGATACACATGGGCTCTGGGCCAGACACTATCCTAGTGCTTGTAGAACTCTCTGCCTGTCTCCTCAAGCCATCCTGAGCTTCAAAAATTACTCACTGTAACTTTTTCTTGTATTTTCTGATATGAATCGATCTGGCAAGTTTTCTAAATCTTAGTGGAGGGTAGAAGATATTTGGTAAACCAAGGCTATATTTCTTGCTATTCTACCCTTCCCAATGATCTCTTGCCCTTTTTTAGTAAAGAGCAATACTAGAATTAACATAGTATCATCACTGTATTCATGGTCCTAATATCAGGGTTGTATTTCTGGCTCTGACACTTACTAACCATCTTATGAGGATTGCATTTTTTCTCTCTAATCTTCTGTTTTCTCAGTTGTAAGATGAAGATTACAATGCTTACACTAATAGCTGTCTTATATAGAGATGTGTATATATGTACGTACATATCTTTCTGTCTGTCTGAATAGAAGCTGTTGTTAGCTGTTTTGCAGAATATTATGGTCTTTGGCTGTCCCTCATTATAATACTGCTTCTGATTTAGTTCAATTAGACTTTCATCAAATGCCTGCAGTGTGTAATATCCTGTATTAATCTCTGTACTAGTCATTTTTGAGTTACTCTTGGGTTCATCGATAGACAGGTTTTTAAAACTTTCAGATGTTTTCTCCTCCTCTGTGTGTCTCTGCAAACATAAATCAAGTGTAAAATATGCTTTAGAAAACAGTTCTAAAAGTAATTTTAATTATATAATTTATGTAGTATTTTACCCGGAGACTTTTCATGTGTATATTAGGTCATTGGAGCTTCAAAACAGCATTATGAGTAAGGCAGGGATTTTTGTTCCTATTTTTCAGATGATAGGTTAAATTAGTTTTCAGAGGTCACATAACTAGTATGTGTTGAAGACAGGATTGAACACTTTCTCATTTTACTAAAGCTAAATAATCCAGAGCTAAATCCTTTTTACCTTGTTGCTTTTATTCAATAAATTTCTTAAACATAATCCTATTTGATATATGTATTTACTAGTGGGCAATATTAGTTATTGCAAATATATATTGTATATGTATATATGTATTAGAATTTAGTCAAAGATGAAAATGATATAAGTAATAAATAAAAATAATCAAAAAAATTCATAATTATAAAAATTTTAAAAATACATATAAAAGTAAAATTATAAATAGAATTGTATGGTAAAGATTCCTTTTAAAAACAATGATAGCTTTAGTAAGAATATGATGGAAAACTGTAATAATCATGTAAAGCTGGAAGTGCCATGACACTTAAAATGCATGTGAAGGTGAAATTTACCATGAGCAATTAAAAACATTTTACCACAAATACAGTGAGCAAGGCACTGTGCTAGTGGTAGGGTTATGAAGAAAAAGTTAAAACGGTACCTACCTTTAAATAGTGAAATTCATAATCATTCATCTGGTGAGTCATTCAGTGATATTTTATTGAGCTTATATGTGTAGAGCAATAGGATGATTTAATTAAAGAACACTCATGTTTATTTTTTTCTTTAAATGAGGATTACCATAAAACTCTTACATTCAGCATTTCATTATAAAACATCCCATTTTTATTAAGCCTATAATGTATGAACCATTTTTCTTTAATTTTGGTAAGGGGGTGATGGTGATTTTAGTCCTCACTGGGAGAACTCCCCTTCCCAATGCCGACCTGTAACTCATCAGTAATAGTCTTAAAGAGCTGCCCAGGGCTTCTGGGAGATTATGTGGTTTGTCTGTATGGATTACCCAGAGACCTCATTTGTATCTGAGGGAGGGCTGGAGCTCAGGTTTTGCTTACCCCAGGACTGACCCTCTGTCTCTTATATCTGTCTTTCAACAGTAATACAGTTGAAAAACAACTAAATATGTTATTCATTGTATGCTTTTTTAAATTGCTATTCTTTTGCCACATATGAATATGTGAAATGAACTTAATTATTTATGTATATAAACCTTTATTTAAATACTCATCGAGAGGTCAAAAATAATCTCTAATTTAGGTAGTCCATTTTCTCAACATGGAAGACACCAAGACAATCAAGAAATCATATGCATCTATTATATATAGAGTCCAGTTTATAAGTTTCCTTAAATGTATCTTGTTGCATAACCATCTAGCACATAGCACATTGTTCGATGATAAACCTAGTTAAATTAACCTTAAGTTGTTCACCGGATGATGAATTTTTTTAACCCTGTAATTCATGAAGATCATGTACTAAGGTGTAAAATGGTGATGTCCTGCACTAGTACAGAGGGTCCGAACTTTTCTAAAACCATAACCTCTTTGAGGCATGTGGGTACTCTGAATCTGAAGAGGCTCTCAATAGCTAGAGTAGCACTTAATAAATGCTTGCCTAATTGACTGGGCAGTTCTGATTTTCATTGTGCCTAGAAATGGCACAGCTCAGTTAGAATGAATTTAGCATTATGGTTTCTAGGGGACTCAGGGAAAAGCCTTATATTTAGAGTCTGGTGACCTGGGCTTTAATCCTGGCTTCATACTTAACTGTGTGTGATCAAGATGATCACTTAACTTCTCTGGGCTTCAGTTTTCTCTTCTGTAAAATCAAGAAGGTTCTATTTGACAAACATGTAGTAAGTACCTTTTACATGCACGGCAATAGGTACTTGGAATGAAAAGACATGTGAAGAGTTCTCTGATCTCTAGGACCTTTCTGTGTACTTGGGCCATACATTATGTAGACAGAAAGAGAGAGCTTAATGCAAGTTAAATAGGGAAGGAGTACTACTAAATGGGTGGAATCAGAGAGGTATAATACCTAAGCTGAGTATTGGAGGAGGAAAGGAAGGATTCTTTCCAAACTGTCAAAATGAGGATGATTTAAGGTCTTCAGGCTCTAAAGACTATGATTCTGTATGCTTTTCTTGCTCGGAACAATGATAGCTCTGGTTCTTAGGATTTTCTTATATCATATATACATGTATAAGCTGCTATTTTTTTTTTCCCATTCCCTTATGGTTTTTAGGGGAGAGAAAGAGAAATGCATACATTTAAGGTGCAAGACAATAAATAAAGAAGAGACCCCCCTGGATTATTGTGGATTTTTTAATTTAATTAACATTTTTGACTGTCACTTAGTTTTCAGAATTCAGTGTTAATAAAATTTATATTGTATTGTCAGGTTGGAGCATTGCAGTTTTCCTTGCTAAATATAATTCAATGTTGAAATGAAAAGGGCAGCCTTTGGTAGCATTTTGTGTCTTATTCCTTTCCATAATAAGTCAAATGGATTCTGATTTGTGAATTACTTTAACAGTAAAATTTTGGATGTTATAGAGCACTAGAGAAGGTAGGAGTGGATAAGCCATTAAAAAGTAGGTTATTTTTGAAGTTTAGGTGATAGTTCAGTGTGGAGACAGAAGGAAAGGAAATGAGTTGGGAAAGGCTTATGTTTAGGCAGTTTCAGCTTTTCATTGTAATACATTTCTGGAGATTCCGTTAGAAAACAGAACAAAGAAAATAGATCTTTTTTTTTTCTTCTCCATGTGCATTTCATAGTCACTGTGTTGACATTGGTGGTAAGGCTGAGTTTACTAATGGCTGATTGGATTAAGACCTCAAAAGGAAAATGTAAGGTTTTGTTTATTTTTGTTGTATGGATTGGTAAAGTTTGAGGCTTTTTTACAGTAAAATCTTGATTAACTGGAACCTTCCTTTAATCAAAAGATTTTGTTTTTGTGGATTATATATGTTTTTCATTATTAAGAACAGGTAAAAAATATAACTTGACATAGAGAAGTAGTTTTTGAAAAACTCAAAACTCCTTTTGGGTTTTATCTAAGAGTCAGTATATATTTAGATTAGTTTTTTATACCATCTACATCTAGAGTACTATACAATTAGAATTGATATTCAGAATGATGATTCTGAATCATCAAAGAAAGATTAAATTATAAGATTGTATTGTTCCTGTATTTTAAAACAATTTTCTGTCACCGCTTAAACAATTAAAGTAACCCGGAAATGTTACTTCCTATGTCTTCTTAAAGTTATGCTGTGTTATATTTATTAAGAAGGAAAGGTAGCATATGAATGTAAAATATGGTGTTTTCTTCAAACAATTAATTTTTTTAAATGTTTATAGTTAGACCCCTTAGGAAGAGGATGTGGAATAGGAGCAGATTTCAGTTCAAAGTGTTTATAGTAACTCTTTCAGTTAAACTAGGTTCATTTTGATGCTGTGAATATGAACTAATTACAGTGTCAACCTTATGGAAAATTTACACTGTCACCATGACCAGTTATTTTCTTTCTGAGTATCTGGTGTAGTCATTTCTTCAATGGATAATTTTCTTTATACATTCATTTCTCCTCTATTTGCCATCATTTTGAATATCTTTCTGGTGATTTTTTTTTTTTTTGCTGCTCTTGTCATAATTGTATTTTTCTATTCTTGTCATATTTTCTTCTTATTTTAAATACAATTGTGTTTAAGTAAACATATTTAAGGAAATGTGATTTTTTTGCAAATATGAAAAACCGTATAAGAGTTAGATTTTTATGCTCATACATGGTTGTGAAGCACCCACTAGAGTAGGTAGTGGATCTTAAGTTTTTTACTGTGCACCAGTTTGTTAGGGTGGAAGATTCCTTATTACATTTACTCTGATTTTTTATTGCAAAATAAAAATAAGAACAAAAAAAATTTCATTTAGAATGTATTAAAAGAAGTGCTGCTCGTGATAGATACTAACGAGGGGTATGTTTTAAATTTATTGTATTGTTTGTATCTATTTTATGTGTGCTTATATTTGTACTTGTCTTACCTGCTATACTATAATCTTCTTGAAGGCAGAGACAATTTTCTTTTTGCCTTTGAATACCTATCACCTAGTATGGTATAGGTGGATGGATGGATTGAAATATAAGCATATTGGTGGGTCTGTGAAATACTGAACTTATGGAGCATATCTCTTTCTCTGTTTCTACATGTGTCTACATCTCTGTCTATCTATGTGTCTGTCTCTCTGTCTGTCTATCTTCCTAATTAATATTTTCTTTCCCTCCCAGCTTCACACCCTCTATAAAAAGAAGGAAAAAAACCTAACAAACCAAACAGATTTCTGCATTGGGTATGCCCAAAAATATATGTCCCATTCTGATTTTGAATTCATCCTCTCTCTGTCAGGAGGTGGGTGGTATTATTATTGGTCCTCTGATATGATTGGTCATTGTATTGATTAGGATTCTTAAGTCTTTCAGAGTTATTTTTCTAGCATTCCTATTGCTACCCCCAAACGTCTTTCTCACCTCCCTTACTCCTTCCCAACTAGAAACCAAGGAAAAGGAAGGAAATTAAAAACTCTTGCAGTAAATAAGCTTGGCCAAGCAAAACAAATCACACCATGGCCATGTTCAGAATGTTTGGGTTGAGCCTTTGTGTCTCACCTAACTATAAGGACATGGTGATATGCTTCATGGAGGGTCCTTTGGAGACATGGTCAGAGCTCTGAAGTCTTTCAGTACTGTTTTTATTTCCATTGCTGTTGTCTTTGTATATATTGTTCTGCTCATTTCACTCTGTGCCAATTAATACTGCCCAGGATTTTCTGAAATCATCTCTTTTGTTATTTTTTAATGGGGAAGTTATATTCCGTTACTGCCATATGCCACAATTTGTTCAGCCATTTCCTAATTGTCTAAGAGTTACCTCCTTAGGTTCCAGTCCTCACGATTCGGGAACAGGAAATTTGTTTCATTTTTCAATAAGCCATCATTAGAACCTACTACGTTCCATGCAGTGTGCTAAGTTCCAGGGATACAAAGAGAAGCCAAAAAAAAAAAAAAGTTTGCTCTCTCAGAGCTCACGTCTAATGTGGGAGACAATATATGAACAACTATATAAAAAACAGGATATATTCAGGACAGATTGCAGATAATCAACAGAGGGAGGTGCTAGAATTAAGGATGATTGGTTAAGGTGGAATAGAAGGTAGAGTTTTAGCTGGGACTTGAAGGAAGCAGAGAAGCCAAGAGATGGGAAATGAGGCAGCAGAAAATTCCAGGAGTGTGGGCAGCCAGCAAAAATGTTCAGATCAGGAAGACGGACAGAGGATTTCAGTGAACAAGGAGGCCAGTGTCATTTGGTTGCACAGTTTGGAGGAGGGGAATAAAGAAAGAATAAGAAAACCGGAATGGAGTGGGGGTCAAGTTGTGCAGGGCTTTGGCTGTCAAGTGGGATTTTATATTTGATCCAGTCAGTGAAATTGATTGAAAATGGGGGGTGACATGTTTCAGACTCGCACTTTATGAAGATCAATTTGGTAATTGAAGGGAAGATAGATTAGGGTGATGAGAGAGTTTAGGCAGGGAGACTCAGCAGCAGGCTGTTGGAATAGTCCAGGTGAGGTGGTGGTGAGGTGTAAGCTTGCACCAGGTGGCAGCTGTGTCAAAGGAGACAATGGGGCTTACCTGAGAAATGTTGAGAAGGTGGACTCCACAGGAGTTGGAAACAGATTGGATCCAGGGGCAGGGTGGTGAGAGAGAGTGAGGAGGAGTCTAGGATGACACTTTGATAATTGGGTGGATGATGATGCCCTTAAAAGTAACAGGGATTAGGAAGCAGGGAAGGCTTATTACGTGTGTAATTTCTATGGGACACCCATAGAATGCCCAGTGTACAGCAGGCGATATAATTGGAGGTGAGAAGGTCTGTAGATCTGGGAATTATCAGCATAGCAGATAGTAGTTGAATCCATGGGAACTGATGAAATCATCAAGAGAAATGTGGAGGATGCTAGTGCTTAGTGGGAGTGATTTGGATGAGGATCCAATAAAGGGTACTGAGAAGGAGCAATCTAGGGGGCAGGAGAACAGTTTCACAAAGACCTGGAGAGAAGAGACTAACAGGGAGAAGTGATTGATGGTGTTAAAGACTTCAGAGAGGTCAGGAAGGATACGGATTGACAAAAGGCTGTTAGATTTGGGGAGGGGAGATATAGGATGATAACCGGTAGAAGTGGGTGCATCAAACAAGGGATTTTTGAGGTTGGGGCAGACGTGGCTGAGTTTGTAGGCAGTAGCGAAGTAGCCAGTAGACAGGGAGAAACTGTAGATAAGAAAGTAAGTTTGATAGACGGGGGAGAGGAGAAGATAGAATGGTATCACTTGTACGTGCAAAGGAATTGGCAGGGAGAAGAACCACTTCTTCATGCGAGACCAATGAAGGACGAGATGGTGACAGATGGCATCTGAGTGATGTGAATTGAGAAACAGGGGAGAAGAAGGAACTAGCTCTCAGCAAATGACCTCATTTTTTTTTTTCGGTAAAATATTAGGCAAAGTTCTCAGCTGAGAGGGTGGAAGGAGAGGAAACCATGAGAGGTTTGAGGAGGGAGGAGAGGATGTTTCTAGTGATTTTTAACTGCTTTCCCTCCCCCCACTCTCACTTGTTTCCCTATGAGTTTGAAATTTTTCTATACCAAACTGTGAGTGGAGGGAGAGGGGGGAGGTTTGGGATTGTGACCCTTGTGCAAATGTTCAGTGTTAATGTTCAGTCCTTTTTCTGTTTCATATAAAAATGTGTTACACACTCTCCCCATTCTTTCCTCTGCCTTTGTCTGTTCTTTTTCTCATGTACCCTAATTGTGAAAAATAGCAAGTTCTACCCTCTCTATGCTCTTTCCTACCCTGATGTATTCTTTTTATCCTTCCTTCTTCACAGGGTTGTTATGAGAATTAAATGAAATAATATTTGCAAAGCACTGGGTGCCTGGCAAATAGGCATGTAATAAGTGATTGTTCTCTTCCCCCCTCCCCTCTCTTCTTCAACCCTCAGCAAAGAATCCACCTCCCCTCCACTCCTCCCCAGACTTCTATTCTTTTTATTTGATTTCCTGAGTACCCTTTGAAAATATTATGGTTCTGATAAGGACATTTGTTTGTTTTTTCCCTATTAAAGTATTAGTACTTTCTCATCATGTATCTCCCTCCAATTGCTCAGTAAATCTACCTTTCTAGATTTCTTTTGACTCCTATATTTGTATCACAGTTCCTACCTAGCATTGTGTGTTTGTCTTTTCATCAGAAGTGTTTAAAAGCTTCTATTCCATTAAAGATCCATTTTTTCCCTCCTGTAGGATTACATTTGTTTTTTAAAGAAAGTTTTTCTCGGTTGTAAACCTTTATCTTTTGCCATTTGGAGTATTGAATTCTTAGATCTTACATTTATAGTTGAAGCTGCTAAGTTTTGTGTGATCCTGACTATAATTCCTGGGTACTTATATGGCTTTCTAGTTGGTTGGCAGTACTTTTTTCTTTGATGTGGGAGTTCTAAATTTTGACTTTATTTTTTGAGATTCTGTTCCGGATACCATTGGTGAATTCTTTCTGCCTTTACTTTGCCCTCTGATTCTGTTAGACTTGGGCAGTTTTCAGTAAATACCAGGGCTTTGTTGTTGTTGTCATCATCGCTGTTTTGTTTGAACAGTGGTTTTCAGAGAGTCTTCTGAGTCTGAAATTGTCTTTCCTTGTCCTTTTTTCCCTGTTACTTTTTTTTTAATATCAGAAATCATATTTCTATTTTTTGGTCTTGTTTTTGTTTTACTGTTTCTTGCTCTTTCATAGAATTATTAATTTCTGTGTGGTCTATTGTACCCTTCAAGGAGTCTATTTCTTTGGTAGAGTTTACTACTTTTTCTTCTAAGCTATTTAGTCTCCTTCTAATTCTTTGCCCCAGGGCTTTCTTTTTTTTTAATCTCCTTCTTTTCTTTTACATATTCATGTAATTATTTTTTTCCTGGATGTCTCTATGTGAAATTGTTAACTCTTGCATAATTTTTGATATATTTTGATAATTTTTGAATTTTGATTTACTTATCTCTCTAGCTGTAATTCCTGAATTGGGCTTTGTGCAGGGAGTATCCTTTACTCTCACTTGCCCTTTTAATTGGGATGATCAGCCTTACTTGAACTCATACTTTGTTCCTAGGCTGATCTTTACCTTTCAGTGTTTGACTCCTTGGGATTTTTGAGATTCAGAGAGCTGGATCTTTAGTGCCCTCCTTGTAATCTCAGGAAAGGTAATAGTGACCTCAGATCCTCTAGAACTGATTGAGATTTCTTGGTTTTAACACCGTGAAGTTCCTTGGCCAACTTCCATTCCCTGAAGGCTTCCAAGACCCTACATTGTGGGCCTTGTGAACACCTTAAGGCTTTCTTAAAAGAGCCTTCTACTCTTGCTGCCTGTGGACACAGACCTTTGCAGGGTATATGTATTGCTAGCCCATCTCTGATTGTCTGGGAGGCTGTACTGTGCTGGTTCTGACTTTCCTGATGCTGACCAACTTTGTGTTGTTCTAGTATGGAAGGAGTAATAGTACTTTCTCATTTTATTTTCTGCATTATTATTTGATAGGAGAGGTGTGGGTTTGGATGGGTACCGGTCAGGCACCTGTCTTTTCTAGAAATCTTTCGTTTTTACTTGGATAAACATTTGAATGTCTGATATGTGTATGGCATCAATTTAATTTATGGTGGGCAGGATGAACTGAGCCATTTTTCCCATAAGAAATTCATCTTGGAAACTTATCTGTGGAGCTGAACATTAGTTTCATCACCTGTGAAATGATTATATAACTTATGTTAGATGAGTGCCTTTTCAAACACAAGTGCTAGGCTTTGTAGTGGATGGAGTGCTGGCCTTGGGATCAGGAAGACCTGAGTTTTGAATCCTGCCTGAGTCATTTAATAGCTGTGTGACTATGGGCTAATTTCTTAACTCCTCTTAGGCTCAGTCTTCTCATTTGTAACATGGGAATAATAATGTCTCCTCATAACATTGTTGTGATGCTCCAATGAGATAATATGCCTTTTTAAGGTTTACAGAGTTTTTTATATGCATTATCTCATTTGTCTGAGCAGGGTTTAAACTCAGGTCTTCTGCCTCCACTCGGTACCCAGTGCCACTTGTACAAAAAGTGTTTTGCAAACCTTAAAGCACTATACAAATGTTAACTACTGTTATTTTTAAAGATAAGTTTCTATTGTTTAGATTATTTTATTTCAAGATAACAAACCACAAATTACAGTTATGTTGAATTCTTTTGTGTTATATCATTTGCCAAAATTAGTCATTTCCTTCTGTGTTATCATGAAATGACCAATTAATCCACTCTTTGTATGGAATAGGAAGATAAACTCCAGATTCTGAACATTCAGGTTGAAGTAGTGAGCTCACAGTTCAAATTATAAACATTTGTGTCTGCTCTACCTGTTACTTGACAGGTCCTTTTAGAGTTTTTAACTTCAATGCGCACTGGATTGTTGGGAAGCCGATAGCATTAATAAAAATGTTCCAACGATGCGATTTAAGTTTCATCTTGTTGGTTTTGCCCCCTCGTTCATGTTACCAAGATTATTTTGGTTCCTTGTGGTTAGACTTTATCCCTGCAAAGAATACAAAATAATTGCTTGTTGTATTAAATTGGATTGAAATATAATCTTCAGGTAACTTGTGTTTATTTACACTAATTTTCCTTCTTTTAGAGCAGACCTGTACGACCCGCCTACTTACAAGGATTTTGGGCGGCCCACAAAAAACATAGAGGATGTTTTCCTAATTATTGGTTGCTCTTATAGAATAATGTTGAAATTAGTAAAATGATTATTTTTTATTACCTATGCCTTTTAATATTCATCCTTTTTTTTTTCCCCATGAGAAGCAGCATGGAATAATTGATAGAAAACTGGCCTTAGAAGTGAGATTCAGGTTTTATCTGACACATACCAGTTGTGTGATCCTGGACAAGTCAGTTAACCTCTCAGTGTTCAGCCAGTTGTAAGATTTAAATTTGAAGATTAAATGCTGATTTATGTTGATTAAGACAGTTTCTTCACTGGGAGTTCTCTATACCAATGAACTCACAGATCAATTTTTAAAAAATCTATTCTCCACTTTTCTCTCTCTCTCTCTCTCTCTCTCAAACAAGATGGAGAAAATGTGGACTGGGTGATAGTACAGATAAAAACTCACCATCATTTGAACAACTGCTCCAAAGAATATTGATTGTATATCCATCTGAACATGGAGGGAAATACTTAGTATTGTGACTCAAGATTCTAGCTTTTCCAACATTTTTCTCATTGATTTGGATATTGACATAGAAAACATGCTTATCAATTTTGTGAAAGACAAAGTGTTGGGAGATCTGGGTAATAATGTTGCATGATAGCTAGGAGCCAAAGTTTCTTGATAGGATAGAATGAGGAGGTGAAACTACGAAGGTGAAATTTTAAGATTTGCATGATTTTATAATGCTTTATATTCCTCCCAACAACTCCATGTGCATTTAAGGTTTTTTTTTTAAGTACATAAAAGATAAGAGGGGCCGATGGCTTTGATTAGTGTTCATATGATAAATACAAGTCAACAGGCATTTATTAAGTGATGGCATGTGCCAGGCACTGCACTGGGGATTCAAAGAAAGTCAAAAGACAGTTTCTGTTCCCAAGAATCTCACAGTCTAAATGGGGAGACAACATGCAAATCATCATGTGCAGACAAGATATATGCAGGATAAATTTGAAATAATCTTAGAAAGTACTAAGATTAAAGGGGATTAGGAAAAGCTTTTTGCAGAATGTAGAACTTTAGCTGAGACTTGAAGCAAACCAGGGAAACTAGAAGGCAGAGATGAGCAGAGATGAGCAGAGAGAGCGTTCCAGACATGGGGGACAGCCAGTGAGAATGCCTTGTAAATGCATATTGATTGATTGATATTTGCTTAGCTACTTAAGAAAATAATAAAATTCAGTAGAATATTGTAGGAAAAAGCTTTTGGATATAATTTGATAACTAGATAAAAGTTAATATTTAATTACGAGCACCATTTACTATATTCTGGTTAATGCTGTTCAATATAGTTCTGTATTATTTGTTTAGTTAAACAGGATGAAACATTTCTCTTTCATAGGTAATTATGTAATTTCCTAAATAAGAACTACATGTTTGAATCATAGAATTACATAGTTGGAAGAAATTTAAGTTTTCATTTAGCTCAACCCATACCCATGTTATGAATCCCCTCTAAAAATTTTTTACATATAGTCATCTAACAGTTATAGGAAATCATAATTTCCTTTCCATTTTTTAAAAAATTCTAGTAAGAAAATGTTATTGATGTGATTTTTTTTATTCATTGAGTAAATCAGGATTTTGATGGGTTACAGTTGTTCTAGACAAAGAGAAGGCTTAGAGGTGAGAAGTGTGATTTAGCCAGATTTCATCTTGCTGAAGAATGGGAGATGGAGCTGGAATTGGATTCTAATTGTAGAGATCTTTTAGTAGCCAGCTCAAGCGAGTCCTGGAAGATTATTTAGCAGGTGAGTAATACAAAGATAGCACAGACCATGATGAAAGGGAATGATATAAACAAAGAAATCTGGAGGCTTGAAATAATATAGGTATAAGATAATAAGGGCCTGAATTAGAACTGTGATAGTATGAATGAAAAGGAAGAATGTTGTGAAAGATGCAGCAACAGAAGCGGCAGTTGTTTTGATATGGAGACAAGGGAAAAGTGTGAGTCAGAGACAACTCTTGAGGTTTTGGCATATTTGGATGGTAGCACAAACCGAAACAGAGAAGTCAGGAAGAAGACACAGTTTTGTTGTGGCTATGACTAAATTGGTTTTTAGAAATCTTGAGTTTTAAAATACTGGTGGACATTATGAAGGTAGAAACTACTTGTAGGTAGTTGGAAATGGGGATTGAAACTTATGCCGGGGAGGTCTTTGCTGAGATGCTCTGGGTGCTCAGGAAGGATCACAGTGAAGAATCGTGTTGCCTGCCATGAAGCTCATCTTTGCTCTCTCTTTTGCAGAATTTCTTGCAGGTTGAATTCAAGGAATTTCTACGAACTGATTTTCCAGAAGGGAGACTTAGTGGATGTTTTCAGCCTGACTGGAAGGGAGTAAAGACAAATCCTGTATTGCCATTTATTGTCCTGGAGGATCTTGAGTGAATTGCTTAAGCACACTGGTCCTTAGTTGTATAATGAACAGGTTGAATTAGATGATCCTCTGAGTCACTTCCAGCTTTAGATCTATAAGCTTATGATTCTGCTTTGGAGTCTTCTAGTTTTACTTCTACTTGATTTTTAAGCTATGAATCTGGTCTACAACTTTCTTACACTTTCTTAGTTGTCTCTATTCTCTTACAGTTTGGGGCTGCTTTCCAGCACCCTCTGGCAAAGTTGTTTGGCTGTGAGTAGTAGTCTTGAAGTAGTTGAATGGATTAGTCAGTCTTTTTAATATTGACTTAAAAAAATAAATTATTGATAAGGCTTTTTTTTTTTTTTTAGAGAAACTTCATCTAAAGTTTCTACTGTATCCATCAAATCATTTATCACCATAAAGAATTTAATAGAAGTGAAACAAGTAATTCAGTAAAAGAAATCAATGTATTTTAAATCTGACATTATATGCAATTTTCCATGCCTGTGGTCCCCCACTTCTGCAAAGACTTAGAAGGAGGTGTCTCCTTATATTTTGTAGCTTGGATTTTCCATTGTTTTATTGTGGTTTTTATTTCATTTACATTGTTTTGTAATTTTGTGTTCTGTTTTCCTGGCTCTATTTGTTTAACTGCATTTCTTTTTTTATTTTTTCCATGTAATAGTATTTTATTTTATTCCATTTTGGGGGGGGTGGGGGCTAGGCAGTGAGGTTAAGAGACTTGCCCAGGATCACACAACTAGAAAGTGTCAAGTGTCTGAGGCTGGATTTGAACTCAGGTCTTCCTCACTCCAAGTACATGGCTCTAACCACTGTGCCACCTAGCTGCCCCAAACATCTTGTGTCTTACTTGATTTCAAGACTCTGTTTTGTTTTGTTTTTGCTAGACAGTGGGGTTAAGAGACTTGCCTAGGGTCACACAGCTAATGAGTATCATGTGTCTGAGGTCATATTTGAACTCAGGTCCTCCTGACTCCAGGGCTGGTGTTCTATCCACTGTGCCACCTAGCTGCCCCTCAACATTCATTTTTGTAAGATTTTGAGTTCCAAATTTTTCTGTTTCCCTCCATTCCGTCCCCCCTCCCTAAGACAGCAGGCAATCCGATATACATTATATAATCGTGTTAAATGTATTTCCACATTAGTCACCTTGTAAAAGAACAATCAGAACAAAAGGGAAGAACCACGAGAAAGAAAAAACAACAAAAAAAGTGAAAATAGGATGCTTCGACCTACATTCAGACTCCATAGTTTTTTCTCTGGATGTGGATAGTATTTTCCATCATCAGTCTCTTGGAATTGACTTTGATCATTGTATTGCTGAGAAGAACTAAGTCTATTATTAATTGCATCATTTGTGATAGAACTTTCCATACTTCTCTTTATTTCTCATGGTCATTACTTCTTACAATACAGTCACATTCTGTTACATTCATATGTGAGAACTTGCTTAGCCTTTCCTTAACTGGTGGGCTGCTGTTTTGTTTCTTTTGTTCAGTCATTTTTGAGCTGTGTCCAACTCTTGGTGGGCCCATTTAGTGTTTTAGTGGCAAAGATAACTGGAATGGTTTACAGTTTCCTTTTCCAGCTCATTTTACCCATGAGGAAACAGAAGCAAACAGTGTTAAGTAACTTGCCCAAGGTTATACAGCTAGTAAATAAATGTCTGAGGCCAGATTTGAACTCATGAAAATGAGTTTTTCTGATTCTAGACCCAGCACTTTATCCTCTGTGCTACCTCCGTTACCATTCTAGGTCTTTACTACTAAAAAAAAGTGAAGGTTTAACTTGATCTTGAATCATTGAACAGAGGAGGAGGAGGAGTGATGTCACTGATGCAAGTACCCAGGTTGGCATATGTAGCAGTGGTGTATTGCTATAGGGGAGAGAAGGGTAAGGTGAAGGAGTATGAAGGATTGAACCTTTGGGTGGGTGGGAGAATGATAAGCAAAGGCAAAGCCATTCTGGTCTTATTCTGGTTCTTTTTTTCTTGACCAAGGTGAATGATTTTTGAACCGGAAAGGTCAAAACAAAAATGACTAATAGGAAGCAGTAGCCCAAGAGAAATAATGAAATAGAAAGAAGGCACCTTGATGAGTTCAAGTTATCTGACCCAGAGGAACTGAATTTGTAGGTACTGGAAGAACTGGTGAATGTGATTCCTGAGCTCCTGTCAGTGGGGTTTAAAAGATTCAGGACCAAAATTGTTCCTGCAAGATTGTTCCTACAAAATTGTTCCTACAAAGCTTCTCCAAATTTCTCCACAAAGGAAGGAGAATGGAGTCATCACCCTACAGATCAGTGAGCTTTACTCGAAGTCCTTGCAAATTTCTCGCTTGTATAATTAAAGGATATTTTGCCAATATCTAGAAAATGAGGCTCTGCTCACTGAGAGCAAGAATGGCTTCATTAAGATCCTGTCATGATGAATTAGACTTATTTTTGGAGTTATTAGACTGTTAGGTCAAAGAAAGCCCATGCCTGTAGTTTACTTAGATTGAGTAAAGCATTCGACAGAGTTTCTCCAAACTTCTAGAAAGAGTACCTCCACTTCCTCTCCTTTAACTTCTCAACCTTTTGCATTCCAGCATCCAATTTCATCACTCAACTGAAACTGCTCTTTACAATGTTGCCAATGATTTCTTAATTGCTAGTTCTGATGTTCTTTTCTCTGTCCTTATCCTTCTTAACCTATGTAGTATTTGGCCCTGGTGACCATCCTCTTCTACCCTTTTCCTCTGGTTTTTCATAACGCTATCTCCTGATTCTCTGACTGATCATCTATGTTATACCCCCTAATTGTGGTTCTTCCTCGAGGCTCTTTCTTGTGCTGTCTTGTGTCCCAGTACTTTCTATATTGGTAGCTTCATCATTTCTCATGTGTTTAATTATCTCTATATAAATGTCCCCCTTTCCCCCAGCTATTTATCCAACTCTAGTTTCTGTCCTGAACTCCAGTCCTGCATCTTCCATCATCTATTTGATATTTCAACCTAGGCAATCCAGGCTTACTGAAGAAGTAATTTATGATGTGGGAGAGATAGTAGGCAGCACCAGATGCATTATATCATTGCCACAGCCTCCCCTTAGTCTTCTCTGGAGGCAATCCAGGACAGGACCCTCAACCCCAAATCCCTGAGAATAGCAGCACCTTCAGATCAGCAGCTCTGTTTTCCTCCTTGCCTCAAAAGCTCCATGGAGAAAAGGGGCCACTTTCCCCATAACCACAAATGCCAACTACCAACCAACCACTACTAATGGGAAGGTAAGCAACAGCTTCTGCAGTAGCAGTACTCCCCTCCTCCCTTCCCCCAACAGACTACCACCTCTGTTTCTAGCTTAGCCCTTCTAGCCATTGTCTAGGAAAGCAATCCATGTATTGATGCCACCTGGATTCTTCTGCAGCCCCTATATCCTCAGTAGCCATAAGTATGAATACTTAGGAAAGAAAGCTTAATACTTTCAAATGGTTCATTGTATATGGTTTAATCTGTGGAAAGGACATTAAAGATGATGCATCACTCTATGGTTATACCCTGCCACTAGGTCTTTCCACGTGACTTGCAGCTGAAATCTGTATTTGTTGTCTCACCTTATTAGAATATAAGCTCCTTGAGGACAAGGACTTTTTTTCTTTTTCTGTTGTATCCTGCGCACTTAGCATAGTGCTCTGCACATAGTAAACCCTTGATACATGTGTCCTCCTTTCCTTTCTCCCTCTCTTCCATCCCATAGGCATCTCAGACTCCACCTGTCAGAAACTTTGTGTAATCACACTTGCCGCCAGTCTTATTTGGTCCTTATCACATCTTGCTTGGACTATTGCAATGGCCCCCTTATTGGTCTCCCTAACTCAGATGTCTCCCTTCTCTGGTCCCTTTTTTCACACAGCTGCCAAAGCAATTTTCTTCAAGTGTGTGTCTGAACCATATCACTCCCCTACTCAATAAATTCCAGTGGCTTCCACTTGCATTCAGACATACTAATGTCTGTTTGGCCTCAAACAACCCTTCCAACCTTGTTAAGCATTGATCTCCTTCCTATATTCTATAGTTTAACCCATTTCACCTTCTTATTGTTCCTTAAACATGACACTACCTATCTTTTTTCTTTTTGCCTTTATACTCATTGCCTATCCCCTTGTGCCGTCTTCATTGGAATCTGTTCTCTTTCTATGACTCCTTTCTGTGTGGCAGTGTAAGTCTTCAGGAACAGCTTACTCCCCTTTTGTCCTGCATTTTATTTGTAGTATATGCTCATTTTTGTGTATATTGTCTTCCCCAATAGAATGTAAGCTTCTTAATGGCAGGAACTATTTGTTTTTGTCTTTGAATTCCTAGCACCTAGCACATAGGAGACATTTAATAAATGTTTGTTGATGGATTGAAAAAGATGGATTTGGAACTGATTTTGTGACTAGACCCTCATAGAGTAGACATTAATGATTAAGTATTGTATTGAAAAGGAGAAGTACCCCAAGGGTCTTATTTGGCCCTGACCTTTTTGTCAGTGACTTGAATAAAGATATAGATGACGTACTTATCAGATTTTAAGATGACACAAAAATGAGGGATGTTAGCTAATTCACTGACAGATTCAGAATTCAGAAAGATCTTGACAAGCTAAGCTATGGACTAACTCTGATAAGATGAAACTTAGTAGGGATGAATCTTATGCATAGGTTAAAAAAAACAGTTTCAGAAGTTCAAAAAATCATGATTAAGTTGGTTTGCAAAAGATCTAGAGGTTTTACTGAACTGCAAACCCTTCGGGATTCAATAGTATCATGAGTAGGCGTTAAGAGAGACAAAGCTTGAAGGAATACGGAGGCGACAATCCTAATATATTTTGCTCTGCCCAGATGACATCTGACAAGTTGTGAGTGCCACATTTCTAAAAGAACATTCATAAGTTGGACCAGTGTCCAAATGAGGGCATCCAGGATGATGGAGGGTATGGAGTTCCTGCCATATGATGTTTGAAGACTGGTTGAAGTAACTGAGGATATTGAGCCTAGAGAGGATAAGACTGGGGATCAGGGAAAGTGTATGGAGGATGATAAGCTATCTTCAGGTTTTTGAATGGTTCTCATCTAGGGAATGAGTTTGCTTGACTAAAAAGGGCAGAATCGGGAATAATTGGTGGAAGTTTCAAAGAAACGATTTTAGGCTTAATATAATCCCTGCCCCCTGCGCCTCCCTTCCCCTTAGTTAGAACTGCCCACAAAAGGAATAGGCAGTCTGGAAGCTATTGTGTTTTTTTTCCCACATTTTTCTAGTAAAGGCTGTTTGGTAACTTTGGGTCATGTTGTAAATTCCATTTCCCCCCCAAGTATGTGTTGTATTAGATGGTCATTAAAGTTTCCTCCTGCTGAGAGATTTTATGGAGGAAGTGGCATCTTAGAACATATAGAATAAAATGGAAGGGATCTTCACAATGTGAAAGACAATGCAGTTAGGAACTTCTGCTTCTGCATTTCCTTAGTTTCATACACTGTCATTTAAAAGAAAAAAAATTCTTGGGTTCTTTTCCATTTGTTGAGTATTTGTATTCAGGTCAGGTATTATGTTCCTTAGAAGTCTAGTTTGGTGTGAATATCACACTACTTTAAACTGGTCCATTAAGTCACTGTTAATGGTAGGACATTGGTCAGAGATTGTGATGATGTTTATTGCTTTCTAGTGCTGCTTTTTGAAAGAAGAGGAGAATTTAAGCAGGTGGATATGCAGAGAGGGAGTTCTAAGCTTGTGAGGGATTTGTAGCCCAGAGGAGTGAATTAGTAACAGGAGATTTAACACGAGGAAAGAACTGTACAGGTTCCCATTAGGAAACCAAAGAAACTGTAAAACAAATCTGGGGAAAGTTTAGCATTTTAGAGCATACCTGAATCTAATGATTTAAGGCAGAACTGCTAAATTCATTGCAGAAGAACAGCTTATAGGCAAGTACTTGACCGGGAGACAAGATCCTGGGCCTCTCTGGACACTGACTTGGTGTCCCAGTGTTTCAGGTCTTTATGGCAGCTGCCTCATGTTAACATAGTTGCAATGTGAAACAGTATTGTCTCCTGACTCAAGTATTCCAGTCTAAAGGTTATCTTTTCTGATACTGTCCCACCCCCTCAGAATCATTTATGTAGACAATAATAGGGGTGCCAAGAGCCTTCAAGAATGTGCCTCTATATTTCAAAGGTGAATTCTGACTAATTCTTTTTAGCATCACTATAGAAAAAAATGCACCTGTATATTAAAGGAGAAATTCATGCGTAGCTGTCCGGGAATAGACAATAGAGAGGAAGCCTTTGGGAAGACAGCCCCAGAGACACATAGTGTAGCTTAATTTCCATGCTCAACTGTTTCTGTTGATCTGGGCAGATTAAGTTAGAGTTTAAGGTAAATGTGTCTTTTTAATCTATGTGTGTTAGACAGACTTGGGCTACTGCAATGAATTAGGTTTTTTTTTAACTTATTTATTTTTAGTTTTCAACAATCACTTCCATAAACTTTAAAAACAAAATTTTTTATTAATTTATTTTGACTTATCAACAGTCACTTCCATAAGTTTTTGAGGGTTAAATTTTTCTCCGCTTCTCTCCCCAAGACAGCACACAACTTGATATAGGCTATACATATATATTCCTATTAAACATATTTTCACATTAGTGATGTTGTAAGGAAGAATTAGAACCAATAGGAGGAACCATAAGAAAGAAAAAACAAAACAAAATAGAAGAAAAAAAATAGCAAATATTATGCTTCAATCTGCATTCAAACTCCATAGTTCTTTCTTTGGATATGGATAGCATTTTCCATTACAAGACCTTTGGAGATGTCTTAGATCCTTGCATTGCTGAGAAGGGCTAAGTCTGTCTACTTTAGGCATCGCACAACACAGCTGTTACTGTGTGCAACATTCTCCTGGTTCTGCTTGCTTCACTCAGCAGTCAGTCCATACCAGTCTTTCTAGGTTTTTCTGAAGTCTGCTTGCTCATCATTTCTTTTCTTTTCTTTTTAAAGGCAGTTGGGATTAAGTGACTTGCCCAGGGTCACACAGCTAGTAAGTGTCAAGTATTTGCTCTGAGGCTGGATTTGAACTCAGGTCCTCCTGACTTTAGGACTGGTGCTCTATCCACTGCCCCACCTAGCTGGCCCCATGCTCATCATTTCTTATAGCACAATACTATTCCATTACATTCTTATACCACAACTTGTTCAGCTATTCCCCAGTTGATGGACATCCCCTCAATTTCCAATTCTTTGCCACTACAGAAAGATCTGCTATAAATATTTTTATACATATGGGTCTTTTTCCCATTTTTGTGATCTCTTTGGGATATAGCCCTAGAAGTGCTATTGCTGGGTCAAAGGGTATGCACATTTTTATAGCCCTTTGGGCATAGTTCCAAATTGCTCTCCAAAATGGCTGGGTCAATTCACAACTCCACCAACAATGCATTAGTGTTCTAATTTTTCCACATCTCCAACATTTGTCATTTTCCTGTTTTATCATGTTAGCCAATGTGATAGGTGTCATGTGGTACCTCAGAGTCGTTTTGATTTGCATTTCTCTAATCAATAGTGATTTAGAGCATTTCTTCATGTGACTATAGATAGCTTTAATTTCTTCATCTGAAAACTGCCTATTCATATCCTTTGACCATTTATCAATTGGGGAATGGCTTGTATTCTTATAAATTTGACTTAGTTCTCTAAATAGTTTAGAAATAAGGCCCTTATCAGAGACACTGGTTGTAAAAAATTGCTGCAGTGAATTAATGAGAGGCACTAATAGGGTATAGAACTGAATAAGAAAGCAGTAAAACTAGCTTGTGAAGTTGAACAACTGTATTAGGGTTACCAAATTCAGTAAATACTGCAGCTCATGAGGAAGACTGCTGTCAGCTTAGAAACTCTAGGAACTTCAGTGCATTTTCCTCAAATGAGCAAAATAGGAATGGTTAGATAGGTAGGAGGAGAAAGAAGAGAGCACTGTCATGATAATCCATGAAGGAGAGTGTCCAGGAAGGTTTCATGGTAAAGACAAGATGCCGCTGCTGCTGCCACTGCTACAGAATTGAAATAGAGAAACCTGAATACGCCAGTAGATAAGAAAGAGGGAAAAATTGAGAATAAGCACAAGATGAAGATCATTGAAGCAGAGTTTCAGAGAAAATAGATTCAAGGATACTAATGGTTAACTTAGCTTCCTGGAGAAGGAGCTTCACATTTCTGAAGCAGGAGAGTAGGAGAGGATAGATGAGACCCACAGTCGGGTTGTAGATATGAAAGAAGAGATATAGCTATGGTAACTCAGTTTCGAATCTAAGCAGTAGTCAAAGTTACATGCTGAGAGAAATTAATAGATGAAAATTGGTGGCTTGAAAAAAAGTTTGTGACAGCAACTGAGTATGATATAGTTAATCAGAAAGGATTAAAAGGATTTTTGTGAGGAAGGAGTCCCCTTGAAGTTAACTTTGTGGACCTAATCAACACAGTTTTATGGCTTCCTTTGGTATCTCTTGGTTTCTTAGTAGGAGCAGGGAAAGCAGGTGGTAGAAGTGACTCAAAGTTGACAATAGAAGAAGAATAGCTTACATTTATGTTTTGCTTCATATACATTACCTTAATTGAGAATGTATCAAATGGACAAAAGAACAAGAATGAAGGATATGCTGAAATATTTTGCTCTGTTGGTAAGGGAGGGAAATGAAGTAAAAACAGTGTTACAGATGGGTTAGGAGACCAGGAGGCCTTCAAAATATCTTATCTTTAGAGCTTGGAGGGATCTTAGAGATCTAATACAAATCACTCATTTTAGAGTTGGAGAAACTGAAGCTCAGTGAAGTTATGAGATTCTTCATTGGGTCCACAGCAAATTCATGTCTGAGGTGAGATTCAGATTCAATATTGCTGATTACATTTCTGCATTACACAGTAATGCACTCTGCCTCCCTGGATTGAGGGATAAGATGTTAGGGCACCAGAGTATGATTTAGGAAAAGTAAGGATATAGGAATTGGAGTAGGAGAGGAAATTGGGATCAGAAAGAAAAATGTCAGAATTTTTCAGCTTGAAGATAAAGTGGTTTGAGGTCTAAACAGTGGCTGGATGAGGTAGAATGCAGATGTGGAAGTCAAGAGAGTTGAGGTCAGTGACTGTAGTCCAGAGGACGAAAGAGTTATCAATATATGAATATTGAAGTCACCAAAGGTGGGCTGTTTGTGATAGAGATTGAGACTAACCCAAGTATTTAAATCATTGGCAGAAGCAATCTGGACGTGGAAGTATATAGGATCACAGGCTTTAGAAATGGAAGAGACCTCATTGATTAATTAGTTAAACCTCTTTTTTTTTTTTTTTAAGTTTAGTGAAGGTCATAAAGGTAGCAGAGCTGAGATTTGAATCCAGGTCTTATAACTCTAAATCTACTAATAGACTAGAATGTCATAAACTATCCATTGTTTATTATTGGCTGAAACGCAACTTATAAGAAAGAAAAGCACAACAAAAAGCTTACTTTCTCATCCCTCCCACCCCTCCTCACCTTTTTTGTGAGGATTTTGTAAGATTCATACTCTGACAGTTTTTTCCCCACTTAATAGTATTTTATTTTTCCTAATTACATGCAAACATAATTTTCAACATTCACTTTTACAAGATTTTGAGTTCCAAATTTTTTTCTCCCTTCCTCCCTTACCTCCTCCCTCCCCAAACGGCATGCAATCTGATAGAGGCTATCCATGCACAATCCTATTAAACATATTTCCACATTAGTCGTGTTGTGAAAGAAGGAATCAGAATACAAGGGAAAAACCACGAGAAAGAAAAAAAAAAAGAGACAAAATAGTATGCTTTGGTCTGCATTCAGATTCCATAGTTCTTTCTCTGGATGTGGACAGCATTTTCCATGAATCCCTTGGAATTGTCTCAGATCATTGCATTGCTGAGAAGAGCTAAGTATGTCGTAGTTGGTCGTCACACAATGTTACTGTTACTGTATACAATGTTCTCCTGGTTCTGCTTACTTTACTCAGCATTAATTCATGTAAGTCTTTCCAGGTTTTTCTGAAATCTTCCTGGTCATCCATTTCTTACAGAACAATGGTATTCCATTACATTCATGTACTACAACTTGTTCAGCCATTCCCTCAATTTCTCATGCTCTCCCAGTTAACCAGACTTAAAACCTTGGCATTAACCCTCTTTCATTCCCTTCCTTTAGATAGAATTTTCCTTCAAAATGACTTTAGTATTCATTCCTTCCTTGCCTTCTCTATGCTTCTGTTCTAGTCCAAACCTTTATTAACCAATCAGTCAGCAATCAACAACTTGGTGTTGTTCCAAATCAATCCCTACTCACAAGGAGCTTACATTCTAATGAATGACATGTACAGATATGTATGGTATTAATATAAAATAAATCAATACAAATATATACAATGTAGTTAAATGTGGAATGTTTTGGGAGGAAGGGCACTAGCAGTTGAAGTTTAAGTAAAGTTTCATGCAGAAGATCTAAAATTTCATGCAGAAGATCTCGCTTAAATCAAATCTTTTTTCCTTAATGGTTAGGCCCAGTTTTTCAGAGTATGTCACTTTGGGTTGCTTCTAAGGCTCCTTTGCTTTTCAGAACATACATATTTCATTTTCTCTTGTGGTTTATGGTGTGTGCAGAATGGTCCTCTGTTATTCAGATTTCCTTTCCCTTATATTTGAATGTCTTTATTTTATTTGGTGGCAGAATTTGACATTGGAATTGTTAAATTTAACCACCAAGTATTTTAGAGTTTGTGGCATAAGTCCGTCCCCCACCCTCCCCAAGGCCGTATGTGGATTTTTAGATTAGCACTTTGGTTACCTCATCAGTTCCTGTGAGATTAATTAGCGTCTCAGTGCATATACTTTAGTCCTGCATCACCAATTTCCTATTGGACATTTCAGACTAAATGAAATGGAATGTCTTGGAGACATTGCAAACTCATTAGATCCCAAGTGGAACTTACTATTTTTTCCTCTAAATCTTCCTCTCTTTCAAACTTTTTCTTTCTGTCAGTCACCACTCTCCTATCTTGGCATCATCCTCTTTTCCCTACTCGTCCTCACCTTATATATTCAGTAAGTTGCCAATTCTTGCCATTTCTGCTTTCACAGCTTCTCTCTCTCACATGTGACCCCTTCTTTTCACTTACACAGCTACTAATTTTGGTCAGACCTTCATCACCCCTCTCCTAGATGACTGCAACAGCTTTCTAATTAATCCTGTCTTACTCCCTCCATCCTGAATATTGCTGCCAAAGTAATTTTCCTTAAATACAGATATGACTACGTGTCTCCCCTCCATATTTAACTTACTTAACTCCATTGACTTCATGTTGTTCTTAGAACAAAACATAAACTCCTGCGCTTCACAACCTGGCTCTAACTTACTTCTCCACACACAGTGGATATTGATCCTCCTCATTGACTCTGCAGTTCAGCCAAACTGACCTTTTCTTTGTCTCTCACCATGACATTCCATTTCCTGTTACTGTACTTTAGGACTGCCTGTCCCATGTCCCTGAAGTTTATGGGAACTTTGTTATGGCCTCCTCATAGAGCTCATTTTCTGCATGAAGCCTTTCCTAACCCTCTCAACTACTAGTGTTTTCCCTCCAACAACAACAAAATTTAACTACTTTATGTATTTTTTATTTATTAAATTTATATTATGTTATGTATGCATGTTTGTGTATACTTATCTTTTCCATTAGAATGGAAGCCCTAGTGAATAGGGATTTTTTTTTTTTTTTGTACTTGTGTACATCCCTAGCACCTGGCACAGTATTGACACATAGTAGGTGCTTAACAAATACTCATATATTAATTGACTGATTTTTTGACGAGAGAATTTGTTGGACTTATTCAAAAGTCCTGCCAGTTTGATGTCGTATAGCCTCTGTGAACCCAGAACCACCAAGAATGAGCCACCAGAAAATGTATCAGTAAATATTTTTTATTTCTCTAAAGGCCTGTTCATTCCAGATCCAGTATTGTTCATCCTGATGTTTTAGTTATAAAAATGGTAGGATAAAATTTTGAATTAATTTTGGGGTCCATTTGAATTAATTAAATTGAAGGCTTAAATTTTAATAAAGTTCAGAAAATTGGACTTTCACTTCAAGTATTGTCAAATTGTGTTGGTTATGATTACATTTTTTGTGTGTGCTGTTTCATGATTTCATTTAGGGCTTAAATAGAAAAAGGTGCTTAAATGGAGTTTAATTAAACTTTACAAGTCATATGAGCTCACATATTTAAGGCTCCCAACTTATAGAACTCATGATAAATTTTGTCATGTATATTTTGAAAAAAAAAAAGAAATCTTGGTTGGGTATACATATATGTACCACACACTCTTAAAACTGCTTCCCTTCTTAACTACCTCTGCTTGAAGAGATATTACTCAATATTATCTGCAACTCACTTAAATAGTGCATAGTGGCCTCCTTTTTACATGAACAAATATAGAGAAGACAAGGCCTTGATGATTTAAAATTTTAAATTTTCAGAAATTAATTATATTTTACTGTGAAATGTGTTTTGAAATTTACTTTGAACAAGTTTATTCTGATATTCTAAACTTTTGCCTCAAAACAAAAAAATAAACAAGAAGCCCACCCTTTTACTCATTCTGTACAATCTTGGAGACTGGCCATCACATTCTCTTGTCAAGTTGAGAATTTAATGTAATTTCAAAAATTTAATGAAGTAGTTCATTTGACTGCTAAGGAAACTGAGGCTTAGAATTTAAATGTCAGTGTTATACCACAATTTATTGAGCATTGTACTATTTGGACTTAATTTGAGGTACCATTTAAACCACCTCTGAATTTAGGTTTCTTAATCGGACAGTGCTGGATTTGAATTTGAAAACTAGGATTCACATCCTTCATCTGCGTACTATTTGTTTGACCTTGGGAAAATCACTTCCACTCCTTAGGTTTATTTTTCCATAAAGTAAAGGAATTGGAATAATTCATCTCTTGAATTTCAAATCACATGGTCCTATGATTACTTACAACCATAAATAATCTTGGACAAATTAGTTAAGCACTCTAGGTCTGTGTCACTGTTGTTTGTTTTGTTTTGTTTTGTTTTTTTTAAATCTGTAAAACACAGACTTTTTCACTACCTCCACTACCAACCTCACAGGGATGTTATGAAGAGCAAATGAAATAAAATATTTTGTAAAGAATGAAATGGGATTATTGTTTCGCTATAAAATGGAGATGGTTAAATATTTGGGTTTCATAGGCAACATAGAAATTCAAATGGAATATGAATCAGTAAAGTTATAAAGTATAAGTGCTTTCAGTAAGCTCACATGATATTTTTCAGTGTTTAGGGACTATATATACATATATATGTTATGATATGAGCTTAAATCAAAGGAAAGTCACAATATGTATACAGTTAAGATTATTAGTTGTAATTTTATATAAGAACAGTGTAGATATAGTTCTTTGAATAGAAAAGTGATGTTTAAGATAATATCTGACTATTCTCTTCCCATCACCAGAGACCCAGATGTTTAAGAAAAAAAATCTAGTGCTACGTTTCTTGCAGACAGATTTGTGATCTCATCTAGTATCACTCTGTTTTGCCCTTGACCACAATTTGATCTCTTGTGTAGCATATCAATTCTCCCTTAATTTTCTATCTTCTCTGCCAAACCAATCTCTCACAGAAGTTAGGTATTACTGGGTGTTACTCAAAATTGTATTTTTTCCTTAAAATAACTTTTCTCTTTAGGTGACAAACAGCATGTTTGGTGCTTCAAGAAAGAAGTTTGTAGAGGGGGTCGACAGTGACTACCATGATGAAAACATGTACTACAGCCAGTCTTCGATGTTTCCACATCGGTCAGAAAAAGATGTAAGTTAATAAGTTCTATTGGTTGTTGCTAATTAAAGTGTGAGTCTAAAGTTTTTGCAGATTATCTAGAAGGAAATTTATATCTATTTTCTAATTTCAGAACTCTGCCATGTTTTTCCTAAATGAATCAACATGTATATTGGCAAATTCTGCTTCATAGTAGAAAATAATAGAACTGTGTTTACAGAACATGGTGTTATTGTGTACTGAAATGTATTTATTAGAGCTTACAATTAGAAACTCGTTCAGCGTGTGTTTCTCTAGAAAATGTAAAGGTTTCCTTAGAAGACAGTGAATTCCTGGCTACCCCTCTAGAATAGGGAGTTGCTTTTCTTCTGTTCCCTGAAGTACTGGTTCAATGTGAGCACTATGTTTCCTTCTTCCTCCTTTCAAACATTTCACTTCCTTTTTTTTCCCTGTCACTTACCATTCTCTTATCCTTTGAGATTCACACTATCTGTCTTTATCACTTGGTCCTCCTACTCCTTGTCAACATCATTTATCAGACTCAACTTCATTGTCCTTCCCTTGTTAAAAAGCTCAGTGTCTTCCTTTCTTCTACAAGCCTTGACTTCATTAATACTTGATAAACTTCAGTAAACATACTCATGTCCCCCTGAATCAACCCAGAAGTATTTTTAGAAAGCGCCTACTATGTGCCAGGTGATATGTGAAGGATTCAAAGACAAAAAATTAAAGTCTTTGCTTTCAGGGAGCTTACATTCTATCTGGGGGAGACCACACACACACATACATGCATACATATGTACATACATACATATATTCATACATACATATTTTGACCAGACCTGTGATTTTCTTGTGATAGGGAGTGTCTAATGAGGAACTTCTAATTATGGAGTTAAGTCCCCTCTCCTGAAACTTAACGAGTTCAAAGTAGTTTCCTGAGGCATTGAGAGTAAATAACTTACTTCTTGTCCTGTCCTGAAGCTACACAGTCTGAAGTGGGACTTGAAACCACTTCTCATGTCAGAGGCTAGCTCTATCCACTTCTCAGTGGTCCTTCTCAATATCGAAGTATATACTGAATAAACATATACCATATTTAAAAAAAAATAAGGTAGTTAAATATAAAGTAATTAGGGAGGAAGGATACTAGCCTTTGGGGAAGATGTCAGAAAGATCTTTCTATAGAAGATGATTTTTGAGTTATGACTCGAAGGAAGTAAGGAATTCTGGAAAGTAGAGATGAGGAGCAAAGGCATTCCAGTCATGGGGAGCAGCCATTATAGAAGCATGAAGATAGGAGTGTTACATGTGTGGAGAGGTCAGTTTGGTTAGTCCATGATGGAGAATAAGGTATAATGATATTAGAGAGATCATTTTAGGGTAGGCTGTGAATGGTTTTCCTTAAAGTTACCTGAGCTGAGTGAGGTGGGTAGGTTGATGTGATCAGAGATGCTCTTAAGAGAGAATGACTTTGGCAGCTCTGTAGAGCTCTGGTGTCAGCCTCAAATAGAAGCAGCTCCCTGCAAGCTGCATGTTGACCTAGATAACCTCAACTTAACATTATCTACGTTGCATTTTTATTCATTTTGTTAAATATTTCACAGTTGCATTTTAATCTAGTTCTGCCTGCACTCGGAGTTTGACAGCTCGTATAGAGGATGGGTTGAAGTGGTAAGGGAGAGGAAGGAATGTCAGTTAGGAGGTCATCGAAGTCGCATAGGCAAGAGGCAGCGAGGGTCTGGTGGCTGTGTGAGTAGAAAGAATAGGTTGGATTTGAGAAATGTTGTGAATGTAGAAAGATGTGGCATCTGATTAGAAATGTGGGGTGAAAAAGAATTAGGAGTGAAGGATAAAAAGGGGAAATTGTGAACTTTGGAGACTTGAAGAATGGTGGTGCCCTTAATTGAAAAAGGGATGTTCAATACAGGGCCATCTTTGGAGTGAGTGAAAATGAGTTCTATTTTGGACGTGCTGACTTTGAGTTGTCTCTGGAATGTTTTTTGAAATTCTGAAAAGGCATTTGATGATATAGGACTGAAGCTCTGGAGAAACTCAAGGCCTGGATATGTAGATCTTAGAGATATCTGCATAGAGATGATAATCAAAGCCATGGGAGCTGAAGAGAAAGAGTGTAAAGAGAGAAGACTGCCCATGACTGAGCCTTGAGAAACACCCATAGGGGATAAAGAGACTGAGAAGGAGCAGGAAGACAGGTAAGATGAGAACTAGGAGAGAAGAAAAGGTATTATTTAATAAAGGCCTTAATTTTCTCAGTAAATAGAAGTCAGGGTCCTTAGCTGTGATGGATATGATTGGACAAGGGTGTGGGAAGTTTGAAGAGAATGGCTTTTTAAAAAAAATATTTAATATTTTACTTTTCCCCAGTTACATATAAAAACAGTTTTTAACATTGTTTTTTAAAACTTTCAGTTCTAAACTCACTCCCTTCTTCCCCTCATTGAGAAGGCAAGCAATTCAATATAGGTTATATATGAGTGGTCATGCGGAACATTTATTTCCATATGAGTAATGTTGTGAAAGAAAACTTAGACCAAAACAAAAACAGAAACAAAAAACCTCAAGAAAAATAAAATAAAAACTGTATGCTTCAATCTGTATTCAGACAGCAGAAGTTCTTTCTTTGGGGATGGATAGCATTTTTCATCATAAGTCCTTCAGAGTTGTTTTGGGTCATTGCATTGCTGAAAATAGCTAAGTCCTTCACAGCTGATCATCTTACAGTATTTCTGTTACTTTGTACATGGTATATTTCACTTTGCATTAGCTCATACAAGTCTTTCCAAGTTTTTCTGAGAGCATCTTGCTTATCATTTCTTGTAATACAATGGTATCATCATAATCACATACCATAATTTGTTAAGCCATTTCCCAATTGATGGACATCCCCTCAGTTTCCAATTCTTTGCCACCAAAAAAGAGCTGCTATAAATATTTTTATACATATAGGTCCTTTTCCTTTTCCTTTTCTTTTTTTAAGTCTCTTTTGTGTTAAAGGCCTAGTGGAATTGCTAGGTCAAAGGGTATGCATGGTTTTATAGCATTTTGGGCATAGTTTCAAATTGCTGTACATAATGGTTGAATCATTTCACAACTCCATCAATGGACATCAATTAATGTCTCATTTTTCCCACATCCCCTCCAACATTTTTCATTTTCCTTTTCAGTCCTGTTAGCCAGTCTGCTGGGTATGAGGTAGTACATCAGAATTGTTTTAATTTGCAATTCTCCAATCAATAGTGATTTAGAGCATTTTTTCTTATGGCTATAGATAACTTTGATTGCTTCTTCTGAAAACTGTTAATATTTTTTGATCATTTATCAGTTGGAAAATGGCTCTTTTATAAATTTGACTCAGTTCTCTGTATGTTTGAGAAGGCTTTATCAGAGAAACTTGCTTCAAAAATTTTTTCAGTTACTATAGCTAATTCTGTTTCCCACTATCCTATCCTCCCTTCCCCCCATTTATTCTGTTCTCTTTCTCCTTTCACCCTGTCTCTCCTCAAAAGTGTTTTGCTTCTGACTACCCCCTCCCTTCTCTCACCCCACTTCTCTTATCCCCTTCCCCTCCCTACTTTCCTGTAGGGTAAGATAGATTTCCATACCCAATTGAGTGTATATGTTATTCCCTCTTTGAGCCAGTTCTGAGGAGAGTAAGGTTCAGTAACCCCCCCTCAATTCCCCACTTTTCCCCTCTGCTTTAAAAGCTTTTTCTTGCCTCTTTCATGGGAGATAATTTACCCCATACATTCCTCTCTCACCCATTGGTTTTATTTTTTTTAGATATCATCCTTTCATATTCAAGTCAGACCTGTGCCCTCTGTCTGTAAATACTGCTTCTAACTGCCCTAATAATGAGAAAGTTCTTAAGAGTTACAAGTATCATCTTCCCATGTAGGAATATAAACAGTTTAACCTTATTAATTCCCTTATGATTTCCCTTCCCTGTTTACCTTTTTATGCTTCTCTTGAGTCTTGTATTTGAAAGACAGATTTTCTATTCAGCTCTGATCTTTTCATCAAGAATGCTTGAAAGTGCTCTGTTTCATTGAATGTCCACTTTTTCACCTAAAGGAAAATACTCAGTTTTGCTGGGTAGGTGATTCTTAGTTATAATCCTAGCTCCTTTGCCCTCTAGAATATCATTCCAAGCTCTCTGATCCTTTAATATAGAAGGTGCTAAATCTTGTGTTATTGTGACTGTGGTTCCACCATACTTCAGTTGTTTCTTTCTGGCTGCTTGCAATATTTTCTCCTTGATCTGGAAGCTCTTGAATTTGCTATAATATTCCTGGGAGTTTTCATTTAAGATCTCTTTCAGAAGGTGATCAATGGATTCTTTCAATTTCTATTTTACTGTGTGGTTCTAGAATATCAGGGTACTTTTCCTTGATAATTTCTTGAAAGATGATATCTAGGGTCTTTTTTTGATCATGGCTTTCAGGTAGTCCAGCAATTTTTAAATTATCTCTCCTGGATCTGTTTTCCAGGTCATTTGTTTTTCCAGTGAGATATTTCACATCGTCTTCTATTTTTTCATTCCTTTGGTTTTATTTTATTGTTTCTTGATTTCTCATAAAGTCATTAGCTTCCATATGCTCCATTCTAATTCTTCAGGAATGGTTTACTTCAATGAGGTTTTGTACCTCTTTTTACATTTGTCCAATTCTACTTTTTAAGGAGGTTTTTCCTTTGGTGAATTTTTGCGCCTCATTTTCCATTTGGCCAGTTCTGCTTTTTAAAGTATTCTTCCCCTCATTGGCTTTTTTGTACCTCTTCTACCATTTTCCCAAGTCTGTTTTTTAAGGTGATATTTTCTTTGGTTTGTGTGTGTGTGTGTGTGTGTGTGTTTTCTTTACCAAGCTGTTGACTCATTTTTCATGATTTTCTTGCATCACTCTCATTTCTCTTCCCAATTTTTTCTCTACCTCTCTTACTTGATTTTCAAAAACCTAGCTCTTCCATAGCCTGAGACCAATTCATATTTTTCTTGGAGGCTTTGGATGTAGGAGCTTTGATTTTGTTCTCTTCTTCTTAGTGTGTGTTTTAATCTTCCTTGTCACCATAGTAACTTTCTATGGTGAGAAATTTTTTCTGATGTTTACTCATTTTCCTAGCCTATTTCTTGACTGTTAACTCTTAGTTAAAGTAGGGCTGTGCTTCCATGGTGGAGGACACACTGTCCTAAGCTTCAAAGGTTTTGTGCAGCTGTTTTCAGAGATCCTTCTAGGGACCTGTAAGTGTTCCATTCTTCCAAGTTGGTATGATCTAAGGAGAAGTGTGTTTACTACTCTCCTGGCCTGGGTTCCGGTTTGTGAGCCACCACAAGCACTCTTTTCTGCCCTGGAACTGTGACCAGGGTCTCTGCTCCACTGTGGCTACAAGCTCTGGTGTGCTAGTGCTCCTCCTTGCCCTGGGACTGCCAGCTAGGACTGGAAACCAGAATTCGAGTATGGGCCAAGCAACAGAGTTCTGCCTCAGTGCTAGTAAAGAGACTCCTGTGATCCCTCTGGAAGCAGATGCTGCCAGTTCATTGATTCCCAAGGCCCAAGGCCTGCTCCTGGTTTGCTAGGGCTGGGTCTGTGCTTGTGTGGCCTGTGCTGGACTGTGCTGGACTGTGCTCTACTACTCACCCAGGTGTGACAGATCTTTCTTGCTGACCTTCTAAATTGGACTTTGGCTGGAAAATTATTTCACCCTGTCTTTTTCTGGGTTCTGCTGCTCCAGGAATTGTTTTATGGCATTATTTAAAGGTTTTTGAAAGGTTTTTGGGGAGATCTCAGACAAGTCGCCACATTTTTCCCACCATCTTGCCTCCATCCCTCAAAGAGAAAGTTTTTAATAGCTTCTCTGGGGAGTGACATAAAGCATAAGTTAGAAAGTCACAAAATCATTGCCTTTCCAGCAAGGGCCCAGTTGAGCTTGGATATTTGTAGTATACTCAATCCAGCATGGTTGTGTGATTTCCTTAAGCTCTATGCAGGAGCATGTGAATAGGCCCAAAATAAGTAGATGGTGGGGGATAATTCAGGGTTTGAGTTGGGATGAGTAGTGGTATTTGAGGGTAGGAGATGAATTATTTAACTATGGGGTTTAGCTGTAATGAAGTCAACAATAGGAGATGACATTGTGATGTGGAGGGAGGAAGAATAGGTTTAGAAAGGGTATGACATAGGAGGAGATCACTGTTCAGATAAGAGGGATGTCAGAATTTTTTATCTAGGAGGTGGAACCTCCTCGATTCCACTATGGGTAATGGTGAGATCTAGGATGTTACCAGTTTTTTGGGTAGCTGAGGTAGAGTGTAAGAGTATGTCATGAAATTTGAGGAGATTAAAGAACTGGGTGGTGAGGGTATTTTGGGAAGAATCAAACTAAATGTTTTAAGTGCTCTAGGTTAAGGGCAGAAGTTGGGAAGAGAGACAGTGAGTTAACCAAGTACTGAGCTCCTTGAGAAGAATAATAAACTAAGGATCATAGGTCTGATAGAGGGAGAAATCTGGTGGAGAAGACAAGATGGAATGAGATCACTTGTTAATCACTTGTAAAGGGTTTTGCTTTGGGGAGGGTTAAGGCCACCTTTTCATGTGAGACATGAGGTAAAGGAGGAGATAGTGGCAGAAGACATCTGAGTAATGTGAGTTGAAGGGGGTTAAAGAGCTCTCAGCAAATGGCCTAAATGTTTTTAGTAAAATATGAAGCAAAATTCTCAGCTCAGAAGATGAGGGGGAAAAAAACCACGGGAGATTTGAGGAGGAATAGAAAAAGTTTGAAAAGTCATTGTGGACAGTGAGGTAGTGAGTTAATTAGGGAGTTGAAATATGATTGCCTTGAAATATGATTTGAATATTTTTTTAAAGATGGAGACAACAGATGTCATGAAGAAGCCAGGGAAGACAAAGAGATTAAAAAAATCTTCACTTGACTTTTCCATTGCCTCAAGCTGTCATCTTACATTTATTCCTTTCTTAGGCAGACTTCCGGAAATGGTCATCACCTACACCAGCTGCCTTCATATCCTCATTTTCCTCTTCTGAATTACTTGCAGTTTGGCTTACAACCCCACTGCTCAGTTAAAATTGCTGTCTCCAAAGTTTTCAATACCACCTAGCTGCCAAAACCCAGTGGTCTTTGTGAATGAGTCCTAATTCTTTGTAATCTCTATTGATGTTGGCCCTCTCCAGTTGGATACACTTTTTTCCTTTGACTTCTATGAGGAAACACAGCTAGTAAATGTCTGAGGCTGGATTTGAACTCAGATCTTCCTGACTCAAGGCCAGGTGTTCTATCCACTGTGCCACCTAGCTGCCCCACAAACCACACCTAGAGGAAGCAGCAAGAAACCTGCCCCCAGTTGGGAGACAAAGCAGAAGGTTGATTTGAACTCATGAAGCTCCACTACAGTGGCTTCCTAATTAGTCTACATTATGGTCTCTACCCTCCCTTTCATCCTCCATACAACTAACTGAATTTTCAGTTCAATTCAGTAAATATTTATTAAGTGCCCACTATGTACCATGCACTGTAGGTGTCTTGCTTCTTAGTTGTCAGTATTCCCTTTGTAAAATTTGTGTGCACTTTGCATTGTTTACCTTTGTAATTGTGTTCTTCCAGTTGAAGGTCCTTGAGGGCAGAGACTGTTTCATTTCTGTCTTTTTATAGGGAAGTCCAGGGAAATCTTCCATCATGTAGTGTTCGAACTTCTAAGACCAGTTTTCTCATCATTCCCCAAAGGGTGCCATTTTCATCCTACGTCTTGATCTGGAAATAACCTGTCACAGAATCTCTTCATATTACAAAATTTCAGAATTGGCAAGGAATTTCAGATCATCTAATCTAAACTTTAAATAAACAACAGTCCGCTCCATAATATACTTGACAAATAGTTTTCAGTCCTTTGCTTGAGGACCTTTGGTCACTGCAAATCCACTTCTTCCTTAGCTATTCTTTTCTCCTTTTAGACAGCTCTCACAGTTCTGAAGTTTTTCCTTATGTCTGATTTAAATATTTCTCTTTAAATTGTGAACTCATTGCTTTTACTTATATCCTCTTGGACCAAGAAGAATGGGTCTGTTCCCTCCCTTTTAAAAAGATATAGCTAGATAACTGCCTTGTCCTCCTAAGTCTTCCATAGCCTGAGCATTGCCTGTGTCATCAGTAGATGTCTATTTTGAGGGGTTGTTGTTCTTTTTCTAGGTATGCTTGGATAAGTCAGTCCCTGAGATGTCTTCCTGATTTGGGATTTTCCAGTCTTCACATGGCATGATCTTAAGTCCCTTCACCTCTATGGCTTTTAGCTCCTTTTCTTGGGAGGTGTTGACTGTAGCCTTCTGTCTCTTTGCACAGTTCTCCAGGGAGGATGGATTACCTTCCCTGAAATGGCTCTGACAGGCCCCAGTCAGGTCAGAGATTGTGCCTTAGATGCCCTTCAAGGATTTTAAGACCTAAGCCCCCTATCATTGAATCTACCTTGTTTCTTGCTGTGACTCCAAATGCTAAAAGGTGTGCATTGCCTGGCCTTCAACTTACAAGTCCAGAACTAAACGCAGTATTTCAGATTTGATTTGATCAGGTTCTTTCTTTCCTCGATCAGGACACCGTGCCTCTCGTAATGCAGTATAAGATCGCGTTAGCTTTTTTGACTATTGTAAGGCGCTGCTGGCTTATTCAGCTTATAGTTCACTAAAACCCCTAAATCTTTTTTCAGAAAATTGCTATCTATCCATATCACCCTTGCCTGGAGCTGATTTTTGAACTCAAGTGTAGGACTTTGTATTTATGCCTGTAAGTTTGATCTCTGCAATATATAGTCTCAGAGCGTTGCCTAATCTGCATTGATACTGGGAGTTTCTTCACCAGGGAGGTTTACTCCCTGAGTGCACCCACCCCCAAAAAAATCTCTAGTTAGACCAAGGAAGCACTTCACCTCAGTAAATTTGGCCCAGTGTTCTAGTCTCTCAAGATCTCTTTTTGAGTCCTAATTTTGCCAGCTAATGCATTGTCTATTTCTCCCAGCTTTTTGTCATCTAAAAATTTGAAAAGTATTTCATCTGTATTGAGATAAGGGCCTATACTAGGAGATCATTTTTATGTTGTCAGATAAAGTTTTTACACTAAGCATTCTTGCTTAATTGTTTTTCTTTGTCACAGCCAGTGGTTCAGTCAGAAGGGGGTGGGTAGAAAAAGACTATAATGTAAAGAAAAAAGGCATTATTAATATGTTCTGCAAACATATATTTGCAGGGGAAAAAAGGGATGGATCTGGCATATAGGCATAGGCCTATATACTAGTCATTGCCAAAATGTGTAAACATCACAGGAACTAAGCACAGCTTCCCAGAATACTCTGTTAGAGACCTCATCATCATTCATCTAATTATCCTATTGTTTGGCCTACATCTATCCAAGCTTTTGACTAGAATATCAAAGGAGATTTTGTGAAATGCTGTGCTCCAGCTTAGGCTAATCATAATAACTTCTAGTTAGGATTCAGCATGGAAGGCTATAGGGGAACCCAATTTTCCTGCATATATTTCAGCATCTATCTAAGTGAGCATCAGAAAGAACAATGACTGGTGACCATAGAGATAGATAGCAGTCAGCTATTCTCATCAGTCTTAACACTTTATAAGAAGTTCAGAAGACCACTGGCACTCAGAAGACGTGTTAGAGCACCTGCATTGATCCTAGTCCCAAAGGGCCTGAAATATGGGTAGGCATTCTGTGCGGGGAAATGTCAGGGAAGCAGAAGCCAGTGCGAGCTCCTGTAATCAAGGTCTAAAGCCAGCAAGGTCGAAGCCCTTGCGTATTGGAGTAGCAGCAGGGAAAGCCAGCCCCCATAGATCACTCAGCTCAGCGATGGAAGGGGCCAGGCAGGGCACATCTTTAAGCGTTTAGATCCACAGCAGGAGACAAGGTAGGCCCAATGATAGGGGTCTCAGGTCTTGAAATCCTTGAAGGATGCCTAAGGTACAAGCTCTGACCTGATTGGAGCCTGTCAGAGCCATAGCAGGGAACGCAGTACACTCCCCCTTGAGGATTGTGTAAGGAGAAAGCTATAGAGAAAGCTGCAGTCAACACCTGCGTGCTATTAAAAGCCAGGGACTAAGTCAGAGGGTAGGTCCTGATTCCAGAACTTAAATGACAGCAGTATCCTGACTACAGAAGCTACAGGAGAAAACATAGGCTGCTCACTCAGTCCAAGAGAGCAGGAGAGGACAGCTCCTGGACCTCACCCAAAGGCCTAATTCAGAAACTGAGCCTGGACATAGGAGCAAAAAGAAGAAAACATAAAACATAATGAAGAAATATTATGTATTAAGAGAAATCCAGGATTAACTCCACAAGTACAAGTAGAATCCCAGGGAAAATAATGGCCTGGCCACAAAGACTCTTAAGAGTAGCTGGGAGAATTGAAGCAAGAGATTTAAGAAAAATGAAATTATAGCTGTTGAGGAAAAAAATTGGAAAGAGAATAAAAATCTTAGAAGCTCGAAAGTCATATAGAACAAACAGGACTAAATGGTTTCAAGGAAATATTAGAACAGTGAAAATATTGAAAAAAAAAAAACAAAAGAAGATAGCAAAGTATCTACTGTCAAAAACAACCCTGGAAAACGGGTCAAGAGGAGATAATGGAGGGAAAAAGGAATATGTTAATGAAGAAATTAGAAGAAAGTAGAACTTATTATTTTTCATAATTGGGGTATGCAAGAAGAATATATAAACGTAGAGGAAAGGGTGAGGAGAACAGTTTATGTCTTATCTGAACCAGAAAAAGCAAAATTGAAAATATTGCAGAGTTTGGTACAAAAGTACGTTAAACTTAACTGAGAAACAGGCATGGCAGGGTTGGGATAGAGAAAAAGGAGGTGAGAATTTAAGAAGGATGTTAGGGTTTGGAGGGAATTGGGGTATGCTGGTAAATGTTTAACAACTGGATCTCTGAAAAATAAATATACGTTGTATACATGACACACTTTATCTGTACCAGCAACATTTTCCCATCATTTTCATAAGTCTAGACAGCCAAGAAAAACAATAAATCAAGCTTTGATTTGTAGTGTTTGGCAATTTTGAGGTACGCATGCTGAAAATTTAACAATGAACTCTAAAGCCAGTTCATGCTGACTCCAGCATACCTCTACAGGGAATGAAGTTTCAGTTTCAGAGGATAGATCATACAGGGTTGATTAAAAAGGAAAAAAAAAATTATGTGTAAGAATTAGTGGTCTTAGTCTGAACTGGATGAAAAAAGGAGTGAGAACAGATTACTTCAATTAGAAATTACTAGTATTAATCACTTTCCTTCTCTTTCACTTCCTTCTTTGTAAAGAGGGAAGGATCAAAGGAAAGGGAAAAGTGTAAGAGCATAGGATAGAGGGAAATACAAAAATAATCGTAACTGAGACAGTATTGTAAAGAAAAACAACTTTTAAATAGTTATGTATCTTGATTAATGAAATTACCAAGTCTCACCCAAGAAGACTGATGATGAGTAATGGCAGAGAGGGGATGGACTAGGCTTGCAAAATAGGTGTACATTTTCAGACATGTATGGATTTGTTTTGCTTGACAATTCATATAATGGGGCAAGGGAGGGCTTTTGCTTTTGGAGGAATTGAGAAGGTGAAAGAGAGGGAGCAACAGTTGACAAAAAAAGAATAGAAAAGAAAAATGCACCAATGAAACATCTAATAAATGTATAGAAGAGAGCAGAATGGAGTTTAGAAGGGAACAGTAAATCATTGGTACTATTGGGGTAAACTTAATATATACTTAAGAAACAAATTACATGATAAAATTCTTCTTTTTTGTTCTTTGTATATGGGAATATCCAGTTTTTAATGTTTTTTTTAATGTCAATAAACCATATCTATAGAATTCCTTTGTTCTACCAGTCTTTGCAACCCTGTCAAAAGAGGAAAAGAAGTTAGTCTGGCATGACTTGTTGTAATGAATTTCCATGCTGGCTTTTTGTGATTATCCCTTTCCTTTCCTACATGTTCATCAAGAATGGATGTTAGGCTCATTCCTTAATTCTTCAGAGATTGTTTTTCTTTCATTTTTTTTTTGAAAAGCATAATATTAGCCATTCTCTAATCTTGTGATATATCTGTCATTCTTTGCAGTAACCAACAGTGGCTCAGCATTCATATCTGGCATTTTTTTCCCAGTACTTTAATATGTCATTTGTCTGAGTCTCCAGACAAAGGTGCTCCTTTCCATCTGTTATCATCATTTCATCCACTTCATATCACTAATTCAACTCTCCTCTTTTCTCCTACATGCCAAAAAACAAAAACAAAAAAACAAACAAACAAACCCATTTTCTGCTTAGTTTATCTTTCTTCTTCAGACTTAGCTCATTTTGAGTGTTAGTACTCATAGCACAATTTTTAAGGAAAAGGCTAGCATACTTTGTATTTATCTTCCTTATTAGCTGTCCTTACTTCTATCTTTTGTCCCTAAAATAGAACTTTGTTTTTGACTTTCTACATTGTTCTCCTTAAACCACCTCCCATTTACCTCCTTATTGGAGTTATTTTTTCTTTCTAATTGATTTCATTCTTGAGAGATTCTCCTCTATACTGTACTGCACTCTTCCCTAGTCGAATTTTAATTCATGGGATCCTAACTGGTCTTTCTTCCTTATTTATGAAATTAGCTTGTTTATTTGATAATTTATATATTCCTCCCTTTCACTTACCATGTAAGATTTTAAAAGAAAAAGAAACAGTCCAGCAAAGCAACACATTGACCTTATTTGGTAGTATGTGTAATACCTCTCATCTCATCCTCTGTCTCCCAGCTTACATGTACATTTCATATCTCCTCAACCCGAAAAGCCCTGAGTTGAGAGTAGCTGTTGGGCTAATGGGGCATCCCCATAAGCCATCGTCCTAAATCTCCTCTTTGTCTATTGACAGAACTCTAGTTGTCTGCACTAGATGCCCTCACTTACTGTCCTCCCACTTACTTCTAACCCTCTTAAGTCTGGTTTCTAAATTCATCATTGGCAAATCTATGGCCTTTTCCCAATCCTCTCCCTTCTTGACTCTTTGCAACTCTTTTTTTTTTTTTAAGTTAATTGGGGTTAAGTGACTTGCCCAGGGTAACACAGCTAGTAAGTGTCAAGTGTTTGGTCTGAGCCTGGATTTGAACTCAGGTCCTCCTGACTTCATGGCCGGCGCTCTATCCGCTGCGTCACCTAGCTGCCCTGACTCTTTGCAACATTTGACACTGGTGAATGATCACCTTCTCTTCCTGGATGGATATTCTATCCTTTCTGGGTTTTTGTGGCTATTCCTACCTTTCTGAATACTCCTGCTCTCTTGCTGGATCTTCATCCATGTCATGCTTACTAACTTCGGATGTCCCTCCAGGCTCTTGTCCTGGGCCTTCTTTTTTCTCTATACTGTTTCACTTGTTAATTTCATCAGCTCTCATGAATTTGATGTCTCATGTCTATGCTAGTAATTCATCAACTCTCTCTTTCTCCTGGGCCCCAGTCCTGCATCGTCTACTGGCGTCTCAAATTCAACATGTCCAAAACAGAACGTATTATCTTTCTCCCAAAACTCTTCCCTCTTTGAAACTTTTCTATTGTGAACATGCAATTATCCTCCCAATTACTGAGGTTGGCAACCTCAGCATCATTCTCATCTCCTCACTCACACTTAGGCCATATATCCAGTCATATCTTATCATTTCTCCTTTTACAGCCTCTCTCATATACATCCCCTTTCCTTCACTCACATAACCAGCATGTTAGTATTAGTGTTTGCCACCTCTTTCCTGGACTGTTACAATAATCTTCTAATTGATCTCCCTTCCCCAGGTGTCTCCCCACTCCATTCCCCATTCAGCTACCAATGTGATATTCCTAAAGTGCAAGTCTGACCATGTTACTCCCCTATTCAGTAAACTACATTGACTTCCTGTTACCTCAAGAATTAAATATAAAAACCCTTGTCATTTAGAGCCCTTTACAACCCTACACCTTGCTGCCTTTCTAGTCTTTTTACAGTTTACTCCCCTCTATATGATCTGTGATGGAGCAGTGCTAATCTGTTTGATGTTCCTCATGCGCAATACTCCCAGCTCCCAACTGTGGCTTTGCATTGGCCCTCCATTGTTGGATTGTTCTCCCCTCCTCACCTTCACCTTCTGGCTTCCCTCAATTTCTTCAAGTCTCAGCTCAAATCTTGCCTTCTGTAGGAAGCCTTTCCAAGCCCTCTCAGCTTCTAGTATCTTCTCTTTGGAATTACCATCCACTTTTACTGTCTGTATCTGCTAATGCCTTCCACTTTCAAATTACCTTCATCCCCATCCCTCTACATTTTGTACATACCTAGTTATTAACATTTCTGCTCCACTAGAATGTGAGTTCCTTGAAGGAAGGCACCACATTTTTGCCTTTATATCCTTGGTACTTTACACAGTGCCAAGCACAAAGTCAGTGCTTATTAAATGATTATTGACTGACTGAAGGGGGAAGGGCACATTTTTCCCAGTCTTTTTAGAGGGTCAGCCTTGGTCATTATCATTATACAGTATTCTATTCTATTTTATTTTATTCTTTACTTTTACAATATAGTCGTAGTTATGGATATCATTTTACTAGTTCTGTTTTTTTCACCTTTCATCAGTTCAAATTTGGTTCAAATAAGTCATAATTCTCTGAATTCTTTTTTAAATATACAAATATATATAAATATAAGCATAATTTCTATGCATGATTTCTTATGGCCCAGTAGTATTAATATATTTATATACCACAGTTTGTCCAAAGTAGTTGATTATCTACTTAGTTTCCTTTTAGTACAGAAAATATTGCTTTCAATATTTTTGTATATGTGGGCACTTTCTGGGATATACACTTAACAGTTGATTCAAAGAATATAGCCATAATTGTCACTTTTTAAAGCATAATTCCAAATTGCTTTTCAGAGTGGATGGGCAAGTAACAGCCAGTGTATTGTTAATGGGCCTGTCTGCTGAAGCTTCTTCAACACCAGCTACTTCTATATTCTGTTATTTCTGCACTACCATTTCTTGAAATTAACTTTTTGAGACTTCTCCAAATCTGGCATCCTTGCGAGACGATTTCCAATTTTATTTTATTTTATTTTTTTAAATCACAAGCTTCCCCCCAGAGATCCCATAACATGCATCCCAGCCGTCAGGTCTTCCTTGATGGTGAGAATTTGATTTGAAATACAATTGTTTGTGACTTTGATTGTCTCCATTTTCCTTGCCACAAACAATATATATTATATATAATTCTAATTGATTTTCAAAGCGTTTAGATATTCTATATCATATACCCAAAATAGACTACTCCTTCATTCCATATTTATGAGTCTTTATCTCCCTTCAATGTTAGCACTCTAATCTCAGGTCATAGTGGTTTTATGATCTGTTCTATGTTGCAAATACTACATTCAGATTTTTACAAGTAATACATTGACTATTCCTCTCCTTTTGAATTATTTCATTCAGAAGTCATGATATTTTGGTGAGAAATCAGCAAATTGCATTATCAGAGGACACTAAATTTTTTTTTTATCTTTTATTTAACTTCATCCTGAAATGCTTAGAGACTATTTTAGGCTAGCATAGTTTTCTATTATCATACTTTTCCTCTGGGTTATTGATAATTTTAGTTATTGACCATTGTTAGCTAGCAGGTTGATAGAGGAAAGATCATATGATATGTGAACTAAATTAAAATTCCATTACCATTTACACAGATGTAAGCATGCATCTTATAAACAGGAATTATTTGCATATATGAATTTGAAAAGTTTTTCTAAATTAGATTATTTTAGATATAAAATTTCAAAGTATATAAATTAGATTTTATGATGGTGTAATGCTAATTAATAGGTCACTATGTGCTTTATTTTAATTTGCAAGGCAAGTATGGACACAACCTGAGACCTGAAATAAAGAAGTATTTGTTAGAAGTACATGTAGAAAGTTCTGGATATGATCACAAATAGTGTGTGTGTCTATACACACATCTATATCTCTAGCTATGTTTTAAAGCTAAACACTTCTCCAATAAGAGCACTTTCAAGAGAAATAATAGATTATTCTTTTTCAGCACATTCAAAGATGAGTATTATTTTTAAATCCTTGGCTAAAGTTTGAAAATAATTTAATAAACATGCACTTAGAGAAAAGTATAATAATAATTTTACATTTTAAAATTTGCTTTATCAAATTAGTTACAAAGTTTTGTAACCTATTGACTAAATGTTAAAGCTAGTCTGGATTAATTGCAGGGTTTTTTTTTTTTTTTTAATCTCACTAATTATTGTTAGGTTAAATTAATGGCTAAAAAGTAGCCATATGGTTAAACTAAGCACTTCTAGACAGATGTAGAATCTTTTTACACTTAAATGTCATTTTTTTATTATTGACTTTAATGGGTCTCTATGTGCATTTCAAGTATAATAGATTTTGAGTTGGCAGTTTTCAAACATTTTTATTTTTTTGCCCTCGAAAACAGTATTATTGTTTGCCATAAGAAGCAATGTGGTACAGTGGAAAGAGCACTCACTATATGTTTGGAGCTAAGGGAACTGTGTTCCAGTTCTGGCTCTGCCACTGTTACTTGTGTGACCTTAGAAATATCATTTGACCTCTCTAGGCTTCAAGTTTTCTTGTTTGTAGAATGAGTGATTTGGACTAAAAGACTTCTGAAAGTCCTTAGATGAAGACACTGTAGCTCAGGGAAGTAAAGGGGTTTGACTGGGAGTGCCCTCCCTGCTTTGGAAGTGGTAGAGCTTGAATTTGAACCCAGGTGATTTGACTTCACATCCCATGCTCATTATATTGTACCGCCTACCTGTACACCCAGTATAATATTTGTCAGTGATGAAGCTTCTAAGTTGCTACTACTGAAAGAATAGCCTAACTATTTTCTTTGAATCTGATTTCTAGAATCAGCTCCTCCAGACTGCTTGTGGGGTAGCTAGCTCAATAAACATTATTTTGGAATTATTTGCGAAATAATTCTTAATAACAGTTTGTGTTCATCAGATTACTAATGAAAAGTTAATAGAGTAAGTGAATATTTCCATCGGCCTCTCTTTTGAATTCTGTATTCATTCTCAAGTATCTTTTTTCTTTTGCAGAATTTCTTTTTATTGCTTTGTAGAATATTAATATTTAAAGCTTTTCATCATGTAAAATAATGTGAAATTGTAAGCTGGTCTTGTCTTTCCTTGTGTTGATTCCTTTCTAAAGTTTCATTTTCTTCAAAAAAGTGAAATCAGTTGAAAAACAATTAAAAGGTTCCCATCAAACTTACAGGGTCCAAGTTACTGGAATGATTATATCAAAGAACTGTCTGTATATTTTCTTAATTTTTATTTGAATAATAGAATGAATTTCATCATTAAATTTCTAAACTCTGAGAAATCTTTAGAAGATTTTTATCATCTGTCCCTTAATCTTATACACATTTTCTTTCTTTGCCAGGTTCTTTGGGCACCAGTTTTCAAGTGTAATCATTTGTGAATGCCAAACTCCCATTAGGGAGTTCCCACCCTAACCCTCCTAAAACAAACCAACAAAAGATTCTGAATAGAATATAGTAGTCCCTGGACTCTTGAGTTAGGAGACCTGGATTCTAGGAGTGGCTCCTTTCTATCTCGTATGTATGTATAACTATGCCCTTTTAGCCTTTCTGGTCTCAAGTTCATTATCTATTAAAAATAGGGGTTAACTGCGAAGGCCCTTGGGTTCAAAGTTACCATTCTACATGGCTCACTATCAGAAGCTTGTGATTCCTGGGCATATATTGAAGAAAACTTGAAAACGACTTTTTTTTTTCAATAAAGTTCAATTTAGCAGACAGTTATAAGGATCATAGATATGTGGTGTGATGAGACCTTGGAGACCATCAAGTTGAATCTCAAAATTAGAGTTAGGGTTATTTATATTTTTATACAGTTACCACATAACAGGGTTACCTGTTGTCTTGTAGGTGAAGAGCTAGAGGATCCAGAGAGATTAAGTTACTTGCCTAGATTCACATAGCTAATAAGTGTCTGAGGCACCTGGGTCTTCCTCATTTCAGCACCAGTGCTATCCACTACTCTATGCGGCCTCTAAAGGGCCTGGCATGTATAAGATGTTGTACTAAGTGCCAACAGTAGCAAAGATAAAATGAGATACAAATGCTGTCTCTAAGGACCTTATAATCTATTTGGGGTGAGGTAGAACAACATATTTATACAAATAACTGTGATCCAAAATAGTATGGCTAGGTCAAAGGTGAGGTCCAGACAAAGCATGTAAAGTCATGAAGAAGGGAAACATGAATTTTAGATGAAAACTTTATGAAGATGGTAGCACCAAAGTTGGACCTCAAAGTAGAGGACAGATTTTTTACAGGTGGGGATGCAGAGGAATCCATTATAAATATGAGTCAAGAAAGGGAGATACCATGCCCAAAACTTAGAGTATATTAAGAGGAGTAGTATGAAATAAGGTTGGCAAAATAAATTGAAGCCAGATGTTTAAAATTTGCATTTGCACTCCCCACTACTGGATCTTCTTTGCTATTATTATCTCTTCAGTTGCATTGATTGATTGAATCAAGGCAACTGAGAAGCATGACGAAAAGTAGGGAATTTTTGATAATTTCTTTCAAACTTCTACAATGTATGTAGCTCTGTAGTAAAAAGTAGCATTTTGATGAAAAAACTCACTTCCCTATATTCTTAATCATCTATAACTTGAATATGAGTGACATAATTCTTTATCTCATTCATAAAATATCAAGCCCTTACATTAAATTTTTCTTTCTTACCCTTTACACCTTTCTCCCTTTTTTGTTTCTTACTTGCTTGTGTTATTTTTCATGTTTTCTTACTCTTTTTTAGGCAATTTTCATTTATAAGTTGGATTTCATTTTAGTAACAGAATTGACATAGAATTTATATGACATAATTATCATGAGAGATCTAGGCCACCACATTGCCTTTAAATTTATTGCGCATAAGTAAAACTCTATCCTGTTTTTAAAGACAGTGCATTAGCTTTGTGCCCATTTCAGTTTATAATGGCTATGGACAGGGACTTTTACATTTAATTGTAGTCTCCTTGCTCTATGTTTTTTGTTTACCAAAGATTTCTCAGGGCAAAACCATTATCTTTAAGTCGTATTTCTCATATTTGGGAATGTTCAGCTGTGAAGTGGTTGAGCTCCTCCCTGTGCAACTGTTAGAAAATATTAAGTGGAGTTTGGCAATGCTAGCCCTGAGCATTCCATTCCTAAGGGAAATGAGAGGGAAAGATGGACAATGTGTAGACTGCAGGTCACTTCAGGTTTGTAGATTTCATCCTTTATCATTAACATAGTTTTTGAAATCTGATATTTCTTTGAAAACAACTTTGTTCTTTTGAGTAACCTCACCTACAATTTCTCAGGCGTTAAAAACGTTTCTAAATTTGATATGCAAAGAGAATGAAATGTGCATTAGATAGGTAACCATGACCTGTGATTTTATGCAAAAATAAATTTTAAAGATGCTTCTTTAAAATGGTGGTGTTTGCCTGTGATTCTTGTACTGGGGAGGCAGAAACCGATGGATCACTTGAGCCCTGATATTCTCAGCTGCACTGTGGCTAAAGCTTATTGAGTGTCCATACTTACTTGGCACCAATATGGTGAGACCCTTGAGTGGGGGGCTACTAGGCTGCCTAAATAGGAGTAAACCCAGATTGGAAACAGGGCGGGTTAGAAGAGGAAGACCAATTTTTTTTACTGTGTTCATCTGGGATATGAGTTTTTAGAAAGGGTGGCAATTTAATTGTGGGTAGAATTGCAAATTGCTTGTAGGGCATTTGAGGTGGAACAAATGTCCTGAGCAAAAAAAAGAAAAAAGGAAAACCTAAGTACTATAAATGAGTAGTCCAGTTTAGCTGATGAATAATGGCTTTTGTAGGAGAATAGTGAAAGATAAGACTGGAAAGACAGGATAAAGTCAAATTGTGGAGGACCTTGATTGAATAGGAAGAAATGTCTAATTGTAATTTTAGTGTCACATTAGAAAAGTACATTCTCAAAATTGTAGTTGGATATAACATTCTTCCTTCCATAAGACATCCAATCAAGGAACTTTGTAATTACCATTGACCTTATCATTATCTGGAATATCTGTTTTTAAATATAACAAACATTGTTTTTCCTTTTTTCTGAGACCTCTTAAAATCACACTTGTACCCAGAGTCCTTTTGTTATTGAATGAAATCAACACAGTGGTCATTCTATCAAACAATTGTAATTTATTCACTTCAAAGAGCAACAAGCACACACAGTGTGCTGTGTGTACTCTTCTTTACCTGTATTTATTAAAGGGCGTGGCTCTTGCTATTGTGCTGGCTTTTTCATTCATTTTATAATCATTTCAGTGTTTGTCCTTAACACTACCGCCCTGCCCCCATTAATGCTTTGTATTTATCTAACTTAAATCCAGCATAGAACCAGCTTTTAGCACACTCTACTTTGCACAAAGGGTAAACTTAATAGTATAACTTTATATAGTTTTTTGAATGGAGTTAAATTGAATCGAAAAATGCAAATGTGAAGTGTTTGCAGTAGTCAGCTATTCTGTTACTTTTTTGGTAGTTCTTTGAAATTTGGACTTGGTATTTTAAAATTCTAGATCACTAGATTTCAAATAATTTTTTAGTTAAATCATGAATTCTTTTTTCAGTCTTTTCACAAAATTTCGACTTTGGGATAAAATTTTCATATAAGTTAAATTGATTGATTTAGATTGATCTTAGATTGATCTTGTATAGGATAAGTGTTCAAAGAAGCATGTCTCTTGAAAAGCAATGAGTAGATTGAAAGTATTTGCCTTTTTTTTTGATGGTTTGGGTCTGAGATTTTTAGAAATAAGTCCTAAAAGAACCCAAATTTCCATACGTGTAATTATTCTTTCTTAATATTTTGACCACTTTCCTCTTAATATGAATACTATAACTAGTTTGAAAGTCGTTTGAAATATATGTAAAATCGATTATTTAAAAGTAGCAATTGATTAATATAAAGGAAACTTTTCTGTTATTACTAAATGATTAACTGAACTTAGAAGTATATAAAACAGTCTAGCTAGGTACTTTTTCATTGATTATATTCTGAGCCAATTATCAATTTCTATTGACAGTGGATTTATAATCTATTTTAATATGGATGCTACACTTCTATATTTTTGAAGGAATTTTTGAATTGGATTTATAACTTCATGAAGAAATGTTTAAAATGTATATTAAATATATAATGTAATAGTTTAGTAAAACTTTTAAAATTTCATACTCACGGAAAACTAATTTCATTTTTACACTTTGAATTTATCTACTTATTATGTACCTAAGAAATGTCCAATTTAATAGATTTTAAAAATTGTTTATATTTTTATGCTTACAATTTATGTTCTTCATATCTTATGAGCACTTTGAGAGCTATAAGAATGAATTACAGTAGCATATAAAACATGTGTAACATTACTAAAGTCTAAGTTCATTGAGTGCTGTGTGTAGCTCTTTATGCTCTAATATAATTAATTTGTTTCTAGATGCTGGCATCACCATCAACATCAGGTCAGCTGTCTCAGTTTGGGGCAAGTTTATACGGGCAACAAAGTAAGAATTTGCATTTATTTCGGGGTTCCCATTTTAATAAAGAGCTATCTATATGTGCATTAATGGGGAATTTCAAAAAAGTAGGCATTTTCAGTCTTTTTCATATGCATTCTTATAATAAAACCTCATTAATTCATAATTTGCTCATTTAGAATGTGCTATAATTTGCACAAGTTTGCCAGGATATTACTTAAGATAACTTACAGGGTTCAGGTATTTTTAAGAGAATCCAATTTCATGCTAAAAATGTTACCTACAAAAATAGTATTTCATATTTTATCAAACTTTAATACAACTTTAACACGATTAAAATAACACTTCTCTTTAGCACAACTCCATATTAGTTGTCATAGTATTACTCTGTCTTTATAGTACTAGAAGAGATGGAAAGGACCTTATAGTCCATTTCATTTATTATATAGATGGGAAAACTGAGGCCCAGTTAGATTATTTGACTTGTTCATGACTATATTCTGGATTAGAATCCAGGAGTTCTGGCTGGTATCGGTTCTCTTTCTGCAATTACATGTTTTGTTCTTTAAAAATATTTTGTAATCCTGATTTATTCAAACTTGCCTTCCTCACAGCTATTGCCATTTAGAGGGTTTAACAGTACATATTAATTTAGTTTATAAGATTATAATTATGAATTTCCATGTTTTACCTGAAATAGCTTACTAAGTAACATATCAGTTTATGGAATGGCTGATAATATCTGATGTTAAAATTATATGTTAAAAAGGAAATCAAGTAACAACTTTAAAGGATTGTTATTTAAAATTTTTAAAGATATCATTAATAGGGGCAGCTAGGTGGTGCAGTGGATAGAGCACCGGCCCTGAAGTCAGGAGGACCTGAGTTCAAATGTGGCCTCAGACCAAATACTTGACACTTACTAGGTGTGTGACCCTGGACAAGTCACTTAACCCCAATTGCCTAAAAAGAAAAGAAAAAGAACTAATTAAAATTGAGTATCAATTTAAAAAAAAAGATATTATTAGTATATCACAGTTACAGCAAAAAAAGTTGTGAATGATTACTGTAGTTGCTGTAGCTAAATATCTTATCTGTGTTCCAGATAGACTTTTACTTTGTAGGTGACCATCTAAATAGAACCAGGCATTGCTCAGGGGGTATATAGTGAATATTGCTTGACCAGTTGTCTCTACAGCATAGGCATTAGGGTCTTATGAGTAAGATGGTAAAATTTAGAAGCAATTTTAATAAATTGACAAATTTTATCTGTATTGTTAGTACTGTTATTTGAGGATAAAATACAAATATCTTCACAATCTTTGTTATTCTCTTTTCTTTCTTTTTGGTCCAGTTATTGTACTCATATATACAGGTTTAAAATTGCCATTAAATTCATATGCATTGGGAGAAAATAGGGTTTGTATTTGTAATTAAATTAGTAAATTGCATTTTCTTTTATATTAAACCAGGTTATTACTTAAACAAATTGTGAAAAGAAAAATATCTATTTAGCAATAACCAATCATGACTTCAGAAGACTGATAATGAAACATGCCTCCCATCTCTTGACAGAGAGGTGATGAATTAGAGTTGCAGAATCAGACATGCATTCTGAAACATAACCAATTCATTGATTTGTCTTGCTTGACTATTGGGAAGAGGAGGCTTGGTGTGCAGTGCTAAACGTTTTTAAAAGAGTATCAATAAGACATTTTTTTAAATGCCTAAAAGCAAAAAATTTCAAAAGGAACACAAATAGAGAAATTTTGACACTGTTAAATTATACACATTCTAAAATATAAATTATATGTAAATAGTTCATTTTCTTATATAATCCTTTCTGCTGTTCTTTATACATTGAAATATTTCTGTTTGTTGTTGTCCACAACAAAAAAGAAAATTTAAAAAGAGAGAAGATCTTGAAAACTCATTGTGGTTCTCACATCATCAGCATATAAAATGGATGTACATACTTTTAAAGTATTACCTATGAAGCATAATTTTGAGTAGTAGACCCTGTTTTTCACTGACACATTTTGGATATGTTTTTACAGGAAAAAAAAAAAAGACTAATCCTAGAAAAGCTAGAGTTAGAATACCAGAACAATTTTTTTCTTCCTCCATTTAAAATGCAGCTTCTGTCTTATCTTGCTACTTCCCTAACCCCTTTTCCTCATAGAAATAGAGAGTCATTGCCATCAAGCTAGAGAGCAATTCTCATGTAAGTTCTTATCCTCCAGCCTAAGCTGATTGTTGGTTAATTCACTTTATCAACAGTATAGTTATATAATGCTTTAAAGTTTGCAGGGTGCTTTCCTTCCAGCACCCTGTGAGTTAGGTTGTGCAAATCTTATTGTTCCTATTTTGTAGTTGAAGAAACTCCAGTGACAGGAGGTTAAGTTATGCATAATCATGCAGCTAGTGAACACTGGAGAGAAATTCAAACCCAGGTCTCTTAATTTTCAAGTCAAGTACTACTTTCTACAGCCATCCTGCATCTCATTTTGTTTTGGATTGCCCTGCCTCTTTATTCCCTCAACTTTGCTAATGTCCCTTACCTCTCTTTTATGGGAGTTATTCTTATCCTCCAACGGAAGGAAGACCCTTTACTCTTTCCAGTACCCTTGTCTCAGGAGTTGTCACCCCCTTCTCTTGTCCCTTAATGAGAGAAGTCTATTTGGAAGTTGCCTTCTCCCCCAGATGATAAAAGAGAAGAAATGAAATAAATTGTTCGAATGAGGAAGACTTGTGATAGTTCTTGTCAAAATACAAGTTAGGCAAACCAAGAAGAACTGGAGGAGCACCTTAGAGCATTGGCTCTAAAGCCGATGATAATAGGAGGGAGCCAGTTACAAAATCAGTGACACCGTTTGATCCTGTGGTACTTTTAAAGGATACATTCAGGGGTAAAAAGAAAGAGAACTTAAAATTTTTTGCTTTTGTCCTTAATGAGGAAAACAAAGAAGCTCTAATTCCCATGTTATCTTCTCAGGTAGAAATAGATTGAACAAACTGGCTATAAATGATAACTGGAACAAAGTAGCATCCACCAGAGAATTCTGAAGAAACTGTAGGGGGAGATTGTAGAAATCATGAACAAAATGCATAACTTATTGTTAGAAATGACCCTCGTACTAGAGAGTTCAAGTGTTGTCCATATCACTTTTATCCATGTGAAAGATATCATAGAGACTGATGGGGGAAATTATAAGTTAGGGAGCTTCATATACCATGAAAGTTCATTTAAACATAAAAGACACTGAAATAAATGTTAACCTCTGGAAATTGTAATATATCTCTCTAAGGGGGAAATCAGAGATTCTCATCATCATCATCATCATCATCATCAGATGAAGCCCATGGGATGATGACAGCAACAGTGGTAAAAAGGAACACGTCTGGCTTTCCAAAGAGTTCATTAAATAATAAAACATTATTATACTATGTTACTTTCGATTTATTTATAAATCTTTTATTTCTATCAAAATGTTGTTACATTGTTTTTAAAAATGTTCACTTACGATTTGGATCATTTTATTGAGACATTTATTAATATTTAACTTAGAACTATTGATTTTTAATTGAAAGTATAACTCTGCTCTTGTCATATAGCTAGAGGTGTATAGTTAGTGACTCTTTACAAAATTCATAGAATTTCAGAGTTGGACAGGATCTGGATAATAAGAATCCCCTCAGCAACATATCCAGCAGTGGACAACCAGAAGATCTGTAAGTGGGAGGAACCCACTGCCTTCTGAGGTAGCCCATTCCACTTTTGGATAGCTCTTACTGTTAAGCATTTCCTTGCACGTAGCTAAACTTTGCCTACCTCTTATTTGTACCTATTGTTCCTAGTTCAGCTGTGTAAGCCCAACAAATAAAGTCTGATTCTTTTTTGATCCTAATTCTTTCATCCAACATATTAGCTATCTTCCTATGTTTATCATTTGTCAATTTGGTAAACTTACTAAAAAAGTGTTTAAAAGCAAAGAGCAAAATATAGTTCTGCAAGACCTTCCTATGGGAAGGTCTTTAATCTGACAATAAAGTGATAATAACTCCACTTAGTTGTCAGCCATGTAGCCTTTTCTGAATTCATCTAATTTAAGGTCTCTAACCTACATTTGTATCTTCTGTGGTACTGTCATTTGCTTTCCTCACATTTAGGTAAGCTGTTTCCTATGATAGTTTTCTCATCTGCCAGTCTGAAAACTGTCTAGAAAAAGGAGAAAGAGGGGGGAATAATGTTAGTCTGGCATGAGCTGTTCTTGATGAATACCATGTTGGCTTTTTGTGATTACTTCCTTTCCTGGGTATTCATTTGCCTTCATTTTAATAATGTAGTCTAGATTTTTCTAGGAATCAAAATCAAGGTCACTGGCCTATAGTTTACTGACTTATCTTTTTCTTTTGGGAAGAATTTACCCTATTCGTTCCAGTGGTACCTCCTATTTTTTTTTTTTACCATGATTTTTCAAAAACGATTGACAGTGACCCATCATCCCATTTACTAGTTCTTTTAGTAGTAAGAAATGCAGTTCATCTGAGCTTTGTGACTAGAACTTTTTAGGGACTACTAGGTGCTCTATTACTACCTCCTTACATTATTCTGCAGACATACACAGGGAAGATAGGAAATCTCTGTGTTATTATAGTGAAATTAACAAATATAGTCATATGGGAATTACTTGGGATAAACAGTGATTATGTTATGATTTCACTTTGTGACATTAGTGGTCATGAGTATATACTTCTGATACTAGGCTAACTCACAGTATTAGATCAGTTGAAAATGAATTGAGCTAGTTCTCCACCTTTAGTTCTTTGTCAGATGAGTATTTGATTTGAATTTTATGCCATAAAAATATTGCTTTCTTGTTATGTTTGTAATTCTGTAGTTTAAAAGAATGGATATTACTCCACGAACACCTGCAGAAGGTGTAGCTCTTAAAGGGCACACTTCAGTGATTGTTAGAGATATTGAAGCAATTGTTGGTGTGGAGAAGTCAGACATTTCCAGGATCATTCAAGCCTGTGTGAAAAAGGACCAGTCACATGGAACACATGTAGAAACAAAAAAAACAGTGCAAGAACTTACAAACTTCCTGTGAAACAGCCTAATTAATCCTCAGAAAACAGTCAGAGAAGATCTTCAGAATATGGAGTAGTTTTCTTAAAGTTGAAAGAACAGTGAGAAGACACATTTATTTAAAAAAACAACAACAGCATTTGGTATGAAGAAAAAATGTTTGGCATGAGCGAGATATGCAAAATCTAGAATACTGAAGATTGGAAAAAGGTATTTTTACAATGAAACTGATGAAGCTTACTTTTTCATTCAAGGTTGTACCAAAACTATTGTCAGAAGAAGTTCAGGTGATCTTACAAGATCTGACCATCTTCATCAGATTGTAAAACAGCCACTAAAAAAAAAAAATTTGGGAAATCTTTACATTTTTAGTTGACCCCCAAGGAAGTCTTGTGTCTTTTGAGGTAGTGCCGATGCTGATAAATACATTGATGTACTGAAAAGCAGAATCATTCAATAATTATAGAAATCCCCAGTGGCATAGAATATTGCAACATGCCCAGAAATTTATCCAGGAGGTGGAGATAAACATGCATTGATTGTTTTATTTAAACTCTGTTGAAAACTGCTTGGCTATGATCAAGGGCAGATTTGGTAAAATGGACTGTTTTTCAAAGGTTCACTTTCTGCAGTGTGATAAGTGGTCTCATGATGAACTAAAGAATGTGTCAGTATATTGTGAACTCAGTTCCAAATTGTATAAAACAAATGACTGCAGCAAAAAAAGGACATATTACATATTTAACATTTTTAAAGATGTAAAAAGTTGTAAGACTTATTATATGTAAATCAATTTAATTGTATTTCTTTGTCCCAACTAATCTGCAGAGTAGTCATCTGATTGCTTCTCAGCCATCAAGATAATCTCTTCCCTAGTGGTTCTTTTGGATCTATATCAATATTTCTTACATAACAAGCTTCCTTCTTGGAGGTTCTATGTTCTTGTCTTTAACACGAGCTATACATCTTTTACATAGCATCAGATAATCTGTAGTCTTTTTTATTTTCTCCTCTTGTCAGTTTTTAGCCTTGTGACACAGGTCAGAATTTCCTTCTCCTTGCAAATCCTTTTTTTGGGTTTGTTTTGTTTTCTAATTGGAAAAAAGAAAGAAAGAAACGTGTCTTTGTACACCAGAGAATGGAGAGATGTTTTTTATGTCCTCTTTTCTAGGTAGAGATCTGTGCTGAACTTTAAACATAAATAACAAATACTTGACTGTTGTAGAAAGAAATATCACTCTTTTCATGTCACTGCAAACTTTATCCTGCTCTCCATACTTTCTGGAAGCAAAATCCTCAATCCTTACCCTTCGTAATGGGTGCTTTTAGGAGTATTTTCTTCTTCCCTCTTCCCAGCTGTGGAACTGCCATAGAGTTGTCATACTCAACTTCCTTTTCTCAGTGTTACCAACTTCAGCATATTCCTTTGTTTCTCCTTTTTTACTTTATAAAATTCTCACATCCTTCAGATGTTCATAAATTTCCTGTTCCAATTCCTTTCTTTCTTGCTACTCAACCTTTTCTTGCAAGTTATAATATTGTAATATTCATCTTTTTCTGACCCATTAAGCAAGATGGGTTATGTAGAGTATCTATCTACATTACTCAGAAATTTTTATGTACTCCATAGCAGTGGGGTCTTGCTACTTTGTCTTTATATTTAAAGATTTCTGCTGTGTGACCCTGGGCAAGTCACTTAACCCCAACTGCTTCACCAGAAAGCAAAAAAAAAAAAAAGAGATTCCCCCTAGCTACATGATTTAGGGAAAGGAACTCTAATTTCTTTAGCTCTCAGCTGATGCTGATTGACAGGCAGAGCAGCAGATATTCTTTAAATTCTTTTATAATATTTAGGAGTCATCTACAGCAAGATGTTAACCAGACTGATAGTTTGCTGATAGGGTCAGAGAGAGAGAGAGAGAGAGAGAGAGAGAGCAGCTTTGAAAGACAAGTGGGAGGATAACCAAGAAAGCTGCAGTCATGAAAACCCAGATAGGAGAGAGTATCTAGGAGGCAAGGGTGGTCAGTAGCATCAGTTGCCCCAAAAAAGTCAAGAAGGATTAATGTTGCAGAAGAGCCATCAGATTCTATACCTTTCTGATTATGTACTTTTGTGCATTATAGTTTTCATCTCCTGTCCTTCTACTAATATGAAGTTATACTGTAACTTCCATTTTGGCTCCATTCATAGTAGTTACATAATAAATGATTGTTGAATTGATTTTTATTATAGTAGTTTTCCAGTGGCAAAATACTTCTATTTTCACCTATTTAGTCATCATACTCCAAGACATTATGTGCTGACTTTGTTCATATGACTATTGTTTGGTATGAATATACTAGAAAATAAAAGGCTTGTAATGATCTTTTCTTGTTAAGTAAATAAAACCATTTGACTTAATGTTTATTTGAAACTGAAGTTTAATAAGTCAGTCAATAAGCATTTGTTACATGCCTACAATGTGTCAGGAACTGTGGTAGGCACCAGGGAAAAAGTAAAATAATCCCTACTTACAGGGAGCTTACATTCTAATGGAGGAAGACAATAACAAGTCAGTATAGAATAATAGAGAAATAATTAAATACAAAGTAACAAGAAAGGATTTATTAAGCACCTACTATGTGTCAGGCACAGCAGGATTATTATAGTTGGGGATATCAGGAAAAAAGATTTCATGCAGAAGATGGTTCTTGACTGTGGCTTGAAGGAGAAGAGGACTCCTAAGAGGTGGAAGAGATCCCTCCTACGGGTGGATTCCTACTGTGAAGAATGGCCCTTGCAAAGTGGAAGATAGCGTATTCTATGTAAGATGTAAGAAACAGAAAGAAGGCCAGTTTGCCTGTATCACAGTGTGGGAAGGGAAGTAATAGGCAATGAGAGGGGTAAAAGTAGGTTGGGGCCATGTTTTGGGGAGCATTACAAACTGAAGAGGAGTTTGTATTTCATCTGAGAGACATTTCTCAGGTAGCCACTGGAGTTGATTTAGTCGTGGAGTGACAAGATCAGATCTGCCTTTAAGAAAATTATTTTACTAGAGTGTTTAGAATGGACTGGAGTTGTGAGATTGAGGCAGGGATGCCAAGAAGCAAGGTGAGAGGTCCTGAACTGTGGTTGTAGTTGTATGAGAGATGGATCAGCTAGAAGAGTTAAGTAAATGAGTAAAAACAATTTGTTTCCTAATAACAAATCCTATGTAGAGCTTTGAGATTAATTGGTACATTATTAAATAGCTGAAAGCTGATTATCTCATCTGGAATTATCCCACTCCTATTTTGCTATTTCAGATTTTCTGACCTTTTTTTTTTTTCTTTCAAACTAGTTAGCCTCTTCCCAAGACTGAAGCTGACATCATTTAAATGTTAATTGTTCTGTGGAGGGAATACGGTGAATAGTGAATATTGAATATTAAAATAAAAATATTGCAGGTTATCTGTGCATTTCCTTTATTCACACCATCTTCTTTGACTTTTAGAGCAAATAATAAACTGAAGAAAGTGTGCCAGTTTACAGTTGACTGAATGTTTTGTTGTGTTTAGATCTTCCTTTCTTGAAAGACTTGTTTGAGAAGTTCTTTGGTTTGAGATTTCTCAAGCTCTTAATTTTTCTGATGTTATTTTTTATGGTAAACCATGAAATGTATTTGGGGAAATGGTCACCATGAAAAAAAAATTAAGCAACTGTAGGTTAATATTGTAGAAGTTGGGTGGGTAGACATAGCAGGCCTTTTAAAGGCATATATTTGGTTAGTGAAAAAGACGGAAAAAGGAAGAAGAGAAAGGAGAATAATAAAACAGGTGAGAGAGCAGGGCAAAAAATAAGGAAGAAGAAAAGGAGGGAAAATGAGCATGGGGACAAGGGAAGGAACAGAAAGAATGTAAGTTAAACTTTATGACCCAGAGAAAGGTGTCAGCAAGTCTTAGGAAATTGTTATTTATTCTAGGGATTAGGGAAGGCTTCAGGGAGAAGTATTATCTGGGAGAGGAGTGGTAGTGTTTGAATTGGGCTTTAAAAGAGAAATGGGGTCATAGTTTTGTATCCATACCACTCTGTATTTTGTGTTATCTGTGGTGTAGTGGGAAGAGCACTAAATTTTAAGTCAGGAAACTTTGGTTTTAATTTGTGTTCTGCCTCTAATTGTGACCTTGGGCAAGTCCCTAAACCTGCGTCAGTTACTTCATCTATAAAATGAAAACTGAACTAGATGATCTTTCTTTTAGGTACCTTTGGTCTGTAACATTCTGTGATTCCACTTCCAAGCAAGGGAGGATAAGAAATAGATCTCATTGGGACACCTACAACTAAAACTACATTTTTAGGATAGAATGGTGTATACAGCAGGGGTTCTTAACCTAGAGTGTACAGTGTCCATGGATAGATTTCAGGGGGGACAGGCAGAGGTAAAGGGGTAAAGGGTTATGAACTTAGACTGAAAAAAAAATCACATCTTCATTTTCAGTAACTTCTAATTATAATTGAGCATTTATTTCAGCTCTGAATGTAGACAGTAGACATTATTATGAGGAGGGGTCTGTGGGCTTTGCCAAATTGCCAAAAGGGTGTATACCGCATACACAGAAATTTAAGAACCTTTACTATAGAGAGCAAGAAAAGGAATTGAGGTGACCTAGGGAGAGGCTGTGTTGGAGTAGAGAGGAATATAAGCTTGGAGAAGGATACAGTCCTATGTTGCTAATTTGGGCTTTTCCTTTCCAATCCAGTTTTCTCTGTTGTGTCCCAGATTAAGAGACAGTAATTTTGAGTTGCCTCATTGACAGTCTTATGGCCCCAGGCTCTGCAGGACATTGTTCACTCCCCAGAGGTGGTATATAACACAGAGTCAGCTTCCCCATGGTTTTTTTATTTCTAAATTAAACCCTGGTAAACACCATGTATACATTATGACAACTGTGGTTATTGAGTTCACAGAAATCAAGGAGTTTTGCAGCCTGAATTTTAAGCTTACCAGCTTCCTACATAACAAATCAGCATTGTTTGTATTGCAAACGTTTGTTGTGATACAGGAGTTGAGAAGTAGTACTTCTTCATGCCAGAGAATGAAAAATTAACTTACCTTTACATTCATGGTATCTGGAGAGCACTCTTCTGGTAACTCTCAAAGAGAACCTAGAAAATATGGATCAAAGTGCACAACAGCATTAATGTGGTGTACTTAATTCATTAATTCCTCATTTAGGGCAATGTTGACTCTTAATATACAATTTTCGCCATCCTTTCACAGCACAAAAAAAAAAAAAGCTAGTGGTTCTTGAATCAGGGAAATGTTGCTTGGTTTTTAGAAGAAAGTGATTATTAAAGTTGAGATGAGAGAATTGGGGATTATCTGCCAGTTTCCTTTATTCATGCTATTTCCCTTCACCCTTTTGCACAAATTTCCTGAACCATCTAGAACATACCCCAACATGTATGAAATCACAGATGAATTCACAGATCTTTTAAGTCCTGGAAGTATTTATAAATTTAGACTGTAGAAATGGGCATTTTTGATGTTCATAATACAAATCTTCTGTCTATGAACTCAGAGAAAACAGTCGGACATATGGGTATAATTAATGTAGCATGGTTTCTGGGTTATAGTAGAAAGAGTAAGTGTTTGATCTTAGGAGACCTAAGTTTGGATTCTGGCTCTCACATGCTGTTCAACCCACTTTAGTTTTCTGGGCTCATAATTTATAAAATTAGATGATCTCCAGAGTCCTTTCCAGCTCTAAATTCTTGTGACCTGCTTTGCCTGCCCATTCATAGCAGATTAGAAGCTACAGATTAAAAGGTCTGTGTGAGAAGGTGCCATCAAGAACAGGCATGGAAGTAGTTTGCTCATCTGTACCATGAAGTGTCTGAATTCTGTTAGCTTTCAGGTCCCTTCTAGCTCTATAGTTCAAAATTGGAAGGCCTAATTTTATGGAGGAGAGCTGCATGGTGGCATCTCTGAGCTATGAAGAAAAGAGGTTAAATATTTTTCTGTATCTCCTGCTTTTAGAACAATTACCATCAAAGGCTGCTCAACTTACTATGTTTTAATTCATGAATGTTAAACTTTTCTGGGAAATTTGCTAATTTAAAACACCCCATTCCCTGATATTAGATTAATGATATCTAGTATCAAAGGTCTGAAATGAATGGAAATCCTTTAAAAAAAAAGTTTAGTAGACAAGTCCCAGTGATAGATTTGTAATAGACTTTTTTGATTAACCTTTGCTAGCATAATTTCTTATTTGTGAATATATTCTCTAAATGGAAATATTTTCTCTAAACCTTGTCATATCTCACACACCAATAAAAGTAAGTAAAATTAAAATAATATAAACTACACAGAATTAAACTTCCTTACAAAGCAACTGATGCTTTAACTTGCGAGATAAAGAGCTTAATAGATAGAAATGGATTCTAAAGTATAACATTGTACATTGATCTTAATAAAACAAGTCAAAATATTGGTCCCTGGATTTTAAAAAAGCACATAAGTCTATTGTCAAACTATGGACACATTAATCTTCTTAATCGAGTGTTATAAAATTTTTTTAAAAAGTATGTAATTAATCTCCATGTTTAAAATCTTATAGATTAGAGGATATCTTGATGTAGAAAATTTCTTTTAAGATGTCATTCAGAGAAATTAAACTTATGTCATTAGAAAGCTATAATTTTGCAATTTCTTAATGCTCTATTTTAGGATTTTTCAAAATTGGTTATGTTTCCCTCCTATAATTTTTAATAGGTACACTAGGCCTTCCAATGAGGGGAATGAGCAACAATACCCCTCAGTTAAATCGCAGCTTATCACAAGGCACTCAGTTACCAAGCCACGTCACGCCAACAACAGGGGTACCAACAATGTCACTTCACACGCCTCCATCTCCAAGCAGGTATTTATTAGTGATCTCAAATATTTCTTTTAAAATCTATCTCTGTAGAAGTCTAAATGTAGTGGTATCACTAGATCTGTGTTTATTATCTTGTGTTATGAAAAATATAATTTATTAGTGTACCTGCAGACTTGTAGATATGTAAATAACTTTGTTTTTATTTTAAAAAAAGAAGGGAACACTTTTTTTCTGGTTCAGTGTTTTTCATTGAGGCAGGGAATTGATGCACTATCCTTATACTTTCACTTAATTTAAGTATTTATATTGTAGTAGGGTGAAACATTGGCAAAAATATATCTTCCCTTATAGACTTAAGGTCAAAAGGAATGAATAGTGGGCATAGTATTAAGAAATTAGAGTGAACATATTATTTTTGAAAGGAATTTGATGCTGTAAGATTTATCGCATAATTTTGTTTTGACACATTAGTCAGATATCTTCCCCTCATTCCCCTTTCCTCAATTTGTACCTTCCCTCAAAAAAAGTTAAACAAGGCTAGAGTAATTGGGTCTAAGAGTACTTGTCACTTTGTATTTTTGTAGTTTGCCATTTGTTAACCAAGAGTAAGAAGACGTGCTTTAACTTTAGAAGGGTCATCAGGTATTTCATATCATAGTATTCTCTCCCATTATTTATGATTAATAGCATTTTATGTTTCTTCTTCCACTAATTCCTAATGTGATTTGCCTGTTCTTGCATAGAATCTAGAGAAAGAATATGAAGAGTTTAGTCAATATGAAAAATGTTGTTTAGAAAAATACACTGGGGATCTAGATTGTGACACAGATTTTTGTTTAGAACTTTAATGAGGGATTTTCAAGACCCGGTCTTTTATAAACAATTTCTTTTTCAGGGGTATATTACCTATGAATCCTAGGAATATGATCAACCACTCCCAGGTTGGTCAGGGCATTGGAATTGCCAGCAGGACAAATAGCATGAGCAGTTCAGGGTTAGGTAGCCCTAACAGAAGCTCGCCAAGCATAATATGTATGCCAAAGCAGCAGCCCTCTAGACAGCCTTTTACTGTGAACAGGTAAGGTAAATTGGATCATATTGCATGTATATAAATTGTCTTTCTCTTTATCTTTTGACTTATTGCCAGCATTGTTATTCATGCCAACCTTTCTGTTCATATCCTCAGCTCTTTATCTGTGAATTCATAATAGTATATCATCTCATACTTGTAATCAAAGTTTTCGTTTTTTTTTCTCCCATCTCACTTCTGCCCAAACTCCCTGGCCTTAAGGATTTTTTTCCCCCAAGAGTGTTAGGGGGTGGGGAATGTTGCTTAATTGCTTAATCATATTCAAATGTACACTTTGAATACGTGAATATACACTCAATCAACAAACATTATTAAATGAGTACTGTGTAACAGGCACTATAGTAAGTGCTGGGAATAAAAAGAAAATGCATTTTAAAAAGTCTCTTCCCTCAAGGAGCTTATATTCTAATGGGGGGGAAAACAACATATATAAATCAGCTGTACAAGATAAATATATAATAAAGGCAAAGTAACTTTAGAGAAGATGATCCTAACAGCTTGGGGGACCAGGAAAGGCCTCCTAAAGGAGATGGTGATGGAGTGGAGTCCAGTATTCTAAGAGCGGATGTTGGGATAAAGAACATTTTTGGCATGAGGAACAGCCATTGCAAAGGCATGGAGACAGGAGATGAAGTATTTGTATGAGGATCAGATGTGGGCTGATCTGACTAGAGTATGTGGAAAGGAATAGAATGTAAAAAGATTGGAAAGGTAGGAAGAGGCTAAATTATAAAGGGCTCTGAATTACAAACAAAAGAAACTTGTGATTGGTCTTGCACATAATAAAGAGCCAAGAGTTTATTGAGTAGGGGGATGACATAGATTGATTAGTGGAGGGTGGACTGAGGCAGGAATACCAATTGGAAAGCTCTTGCTGTAGTCAGTCAAGAAAATCTGCACTAACTAGTAGCTGTGTGAGTAGAGAGCATACATCTGTGACAGATGTACTAAAGAAAGAAATGATGGAACTTGACAACTGATTAGATATGTATGATAAACAGGAGAGGAGTCAAGGATATCACTGACCTTTTGAACTTGGGTAACTATGAGGCTTATGGTCTTCTGGACAGTAATAGGGAATTTCAGAAGGTGGGAGAGTTTGAAAGGAAAGATAGTAAGTTCTGTGTTAGACATGTTGAGTTTAGTATAGGAAATTTGAGTTCAAATGTCCAACAGGCATTTCCTAAAGCAGGGCTAGAGTTCAGGACATATAGGTCTTAAGATACAGATCTGGAAGACATCTGCCTAAACATGATAATGGAACCCATGAGAGTTAATGTTATTGAGAGTTAAGTCATCAGGTGAGAGAATATAGAAAGAAAAGAAGGACCAAGACAAGAGCTTTGAGGGATACTCAAAGTTAATGAGCATGACATGGCTAAAGATCCAGCAAAGATCCTACTTGTTAGTCAGACAAGTGGAAGGGCCAAGACAGAACAGAGCCACAGAAATCCAAAGAGGAGAGAGTACACAGAAGGTGGCCAATATGCTGCAGAGAAGAGATCATTGGTAACTTCAGAGAGAGCCATTTCAGTTGAGTGATGAGGTAGGAAGCCATGTTGCAGAGGGTTTTTAGAAGCAAGTGAGAAGAAAGAAAGTGAAAGCCTCTAGTGTAGATGGCTTTCTCAAGAAGCTTAGCTGAGATGAGGAGAAAAGGTGTAGGTCACTGGCTGACAGGCTTGTCAGAATCTAGAAAGTTTTTTGTTTTGTTTTGTTTTGTTTTGTTTTTTTTAAAGGATGGTGAAGAGTTGGGCGTTTGTAGGCAGCAGATTAGGAGCTGAGAGACTGGGAAAGATTGAAGATTTTAGAGACAATGAGGGTGCTGATAGAGGCAATTTAATCTACTGAAGAAGATGGAAAGGAATGCAATTATTGATTCCACCTGTAGAGGAGTTGGCCTGACCGAGCAGAAGGATACTGGAGTGAAAAGTGAGTTAGTGGGACATGATGTCAGAGGATATGAGATGAGGAGGGGAAAAGAGTGAGTTCTTGACAAATGGCCTCAATTTTTCAGTGAAATATGAAGCAAAGGTCCTCCATAGATAAAGTGAGAGTATTGAGAAGAGAAAGGATTTGGGACAGCATCTATCGTGAGTGGAACAGAAAATCAGTTGAGGGCAGTAGGATTACTGTGCTCATAGCAGGGACCTGGCTGAGATCAGCTGGCATAGATTTATAGCATACCCAGTCAGCATAGTTTTTTGATCTCCTCCAGGCTCTGTGCAACGTCACCTGAGTAGGAAGGAAAGAGACAGACAGTGGGAGTAATCTAGAGTTGAGATTTGACAAGCAGGAACTGTGATAGCACCGGAGACAAGGGATTCAATCGAAGAGACTGCTGTTAAGTTGGACTGGTCTATCCAGGTGTCCTGATTGAGAAGGAAGAAAGTAGCTAGAGCAATTACTGTCTTGTACAATAATACATAGGAGTGGAAGAATCTATTTCAATAGCTCATCAGTTTTTAGGAGATATGTTTGTATTCTATCTTACTTTTGAATTGGACCTGTGATTTCATTCACTGCCAGTGAGGGGAACCCTCTGCTGATGCAGATTGGCAGCTGCTCTGAATCTTAGCTTCTTAAAGAGCTTCCTGGAGCAATTGAGTTGAACTCAAGCTATCCTGACTCCAAGGCTTGTTCTTGATTCACTGTGCTACACTGTCTCTCTTAGAGTTCCCTATATAGTTTTTGTAAACTTTAAAAAAAATTTATATTGAATGATAAAACCTTATTACACAAAGAGAGCTTCAGCTTGTAGCTATAATGAGAGATACCACAGCAGAGCAGATGGAGAGCTGACCTTAGAGTCAGGAAGACCTAGGGTTATAGCCTGCCTCTGACATACACCAAGTCATTTAAACTGAGTGCCTTGTTCAACTCCCCAAGTCTCTATTTTGCATAGCAAGTACCATTCTGTATTGGTAGAGGAGTGTATGCATCATAAGTTCCATCTACCAGTGACATCACAGATCTGGTTCAAAAAAAGTGGTATGATTTCCATCATACCATCATAAGTTAGAATCATGGCCATTGCTGGGTTTCATCAGGTAAATTTTGCTGGTAAGTTTTTTCTTTATTAAAACCTGTGTTATCACAGGTCTTGCACTTTGTTTAACACAGCATATCATCTAAGAGAATTGGTGATTTTCAGACCAACCCACCGGTCCGCTTGAGTGATAAACTTTAAGAATGCTGGACCTTGAATCAGAAGATGAGGGCTCTAAGTTTACTACTACCTAGCTTTGGCAAATTAGATAAGTCACTTCTTCAAGGGTTTGCTTCACCAGTAAAATGGGGTATGCCGTATCTGTCTCAAGATGACATAATGTGAAAGTGACTTTGTTCACTACAAAATGTCTCTGCAGTGTATGAAATTATAGGGTGTGTGTGTTCATTTTGTTGTCCCAGTTAAGATTCACCATTCTGCTTTTAAGAACTATGAACTTTATGGAGGTGAAAGTTTTTTGGTTTTGGTTTTGTTTTTTGAAGGCCAGTTATGTGTCAGTCAAACAAAATTTTATTTTAGAGGGGGAAAATGTGTGATTTTATTGGTACTTTCATTTTCATGATCTTGAAAGGGAGCAATAGAACTATTTACCCACATTTAAATAGTTTTCCAGTTTAGATGATTTAGTTCTGTCCAGTCAGCAAGATGAAACTCTCTTAAAACAGTAGTACTTTATTAAATATTAATTGATTAATTAATGTTTGTAAAAAAAAAAAAGGTATAGGGAACTCTGGGATGATGCAAGAATTTCAGAAGGCCCTGACATAATCATATTTTACTGCACTTTCTCTTTTATGTTTGTACCCTATAAATACTTCACATATTTTTAGGCAGTTAGTTCCTGTTTATTCTTCATTCTACAAGTTCCTGTTATTTATACTTTTAGTCTTATACCTTTTTGTAATTGATTGCTATCTAGTGTTGTATATGCTGTCATCTCTTTGTAATCTTTTTGCCTATAATATTTTATCTAATCTCATACCCCTTTATACTGTGCTTTTGTACTTATATTCTAATTTGTATCCATTTGTCTTTATACTTGTTTTAGCTCATCCTACTAAATTTTTTTTCACGGTGAGGAAGTCAGATGACAGAGTTGTTAGAGAGCTGTACTTGAAGTCAACAGGACCTGAGTTCAAAACCAGCTATAGACACTCACTAGTTCTGTGCCTCAGTTCCTCATCAGTAAAATCAGAAATAGTAATAGCACTTACCTCCAGTGATTGTTATGTGGAACAAAAGAGATACATATGTAAAGTGCTTTGCAAATCCAAAAGTGCTACATAATTGCTAGAGATTATTATCAGGAGTGTGCTGATAAATGCTTAATGGTCCACTCTGGAAAAAAAAAAATAAATGTGTGTGTGACACATTTTAAGTTTAATTTCCATTATTAACATTTTCTCCATCACTTAAGTCTAGACAACAAATAAATCAGGCTTGCCCTGATTTGTAGTGTTTGCCTGTTTCTGAGCAATACTTGCTCACATCGAAAATTTAACAACAGACTTCAGAACCAGTTTGAGCTATCTCCAACAGCACATCCTATGTTATTTTTATTTATTTTCTGTCATTAAAAATATATTTGGATGTTTTGGCCTTTTGTATGAACAACTTCTAAATGTAGTCAAATACAAAGCTTGGAAGTGCCACTTTCAGGATCTCCTGTATTAACAAATTTTCTCATCTGTGAAACAGTTGTGTTAGAATATACCTTGCTTTACCAATTTGAACTATATCTTTTAAAATCTGCCCTTGACTTGCTTCCTTCTAGTGTGTAATACTCTAGCTGTGTGTTTTGTAAACATTTTTACTTCTCTTTAACCTTACAAGTACAGATTAAAAGTAAGTCTGTTGTCATTCTATATTGTAATCAATTTACAGCATTTTTCTAATACTGGCTAGAAAACCAGTGGGTCATCTGATCAGGAGGAACATAAATAATCTTAAGTAATACATTGTCAACATAGGATGTGCATTATAATTTTTTAAAATTACAGTTCTTAGTCATTTGTAACCTAAAGGCCTCCTTTTTGATGCCTTATCATGAGAGCACCTTATGTTCTTCAAGGCTGTATTATTGGAATGTAAGCTCTGGCAAATCCTATTAAACTGGAAAGGCTCTGAATGATAGATGGTATGCCTATTAAATTGAGGCTACCATAATTAAGTTTAGAGAGGCTTATCATCAGAGATTGCCCAGTGAATTTTCAATTTAAGGGACCATAGTTTTTTAAGACTGTCTATAGGTTTCAGAGGACTTGTGATGAGAGTATGTATCCACACTGATAAAACCCCAGATTTTTGAAGTATTGAAGACACATCTATCACCTAATTTTCTTTAGATTCAGTTTTATAGTCATTTTCAAGAACATGCCTTTGAGCCTTTAAAAATTTACAAGAGTGCTTTAAAAAGATGTGATTCAGCACATATTTTGAGTATTAATTGTGTATGTACGTAAATGGGAGATAATAAAATAATTGAAGACTTGGCTTGTGTTTTTATGGAATTCATAATTTAGCCTGGGAGATTCAGTATTATTATGAATGAAGTGATATATTGTGAAAGACTTTTAATTCATTGATGATAACATTCTGTATAGCACAGCAAAATGCAGCAACAGAAAACCAGTATAAATCAACTAATCTTAGAGTAAAACTACTGAGCTGTATATTTAGTTTATTCTCTCAGGATAGTAATTGGCCTCTTTCTGTTCACTAAATGGTACTTTGGTTATAACATTGTTATCTTCCTAGGTAGGTATAAATTCTTTTCATTCTTATGTTTATTTTGTTCATTAAAATAGAAAAAAAAAAACCAACCTGGTTTTTCATCCAATTGGTTATAACAGATCAGACAAGTTAAAGCAGAATAAAAATTGAATTTAGTAAAATAAGATTAATATCAGTTTCCAAAGGTGATATAATCTGATACAAGGAAATCAAGAGTATGCACTTGTTATTTTTCCTGAAAGTTAGTCTTCTTACATTATATCTAAAACTATTTTCTGTGTACCTAGTATGTCTGGATTTGGAATGAACAGGAATCAGGCATTTGGAATGAATAACTCTCTATCAAGTAACATTTTTAATGGAACAGGTAAGCTTCTTTCATAAACAGTAGGCTAGAAAAAAAAATACCCTACATTATTGAAGCATAAAGTCATTTGGGTTGTTTATCTTGATGCACAATATTTTTAATGTTATGAATGGGCTTAACAATATTTTGATGTTACCAATTATTTAGTGGCAGTAGAGAGATGCTATTTAACTACATAGTGTATGTGTTATGTTTGCTATCTGCTTACAAACATTGAACAACATTTTATAATACATAAATTATAGTAGTATATGGGCAGCTTTTAGCTATCCATATTATCAGCACACTTTAAAGATCTCATCCATATCAGAAGCCATTGTCCTTCAGAAGCTGTTCTCCTCACCACTGAATGTGGAAAAACAGTCTTTAAAAAGCTATAGGAAATTTACAAAACATGGACACTTGATCACATGTATAATTTTTAAAATTTAAGTTTTCGTGAGCCAAATCTTTACTACAGTTATTGAAAGAAAAATAAAATTGGATTATATTAAAAATCGTTTGTGTCTGATGTTAACCAAACCCTTTACTGTGTAATACACTGTTTAGTGATAGGATACACACTGACTCCAGTTTGCCTCTAATAGAAGGGAAAGGCAAAGGGAAAAGAACCGCAGTCTTGAGTTGATCCCTGACTGAGAGCATAGAAACAAAAAAAAGAAAAGGAAGGAGAAAAATTCAAGTTAAGGTTGAAATAAATTGAAATAGGAAAAAGGTAAGAAAATAGTGGGTGAGATAGACTTAGAAGCGGAGATGAGGTGGTTTTAGTGTGAGCAAGAAGAGGTAGAATGAGTTAAGTCTTTATAGAATTCTAAAACTTTTAGCAAATACGTTATACAAGAATCATTTAAAACTTTTTTAAATGAGAAAATAGAAAAGTTCTTTGAAAAGTAAAAGTTTTATTGAAATATGTTTTGGGATTTATTTGTATATTATATATTGCAGTTTTATGTAGTTTATAATATACTGGAATTCTGTGACAATGTAAAGTACTGTAAAATTTTGGAATAAATTTTAAACCTTCATTTGAACTGAGTCTGATAGTACATTTTATGCTAAAAAAATGATGTATAACTAAAATGATAGGGGTTTTTTTTTTTTTTGGTCAGTTGCTAACTAATAAGGAGATCTGGCTTACTGTGATTTTTTTGTACCTCAGTTTTGAAAAATTATCTAAATTAAGCTTTTTAAAGAGAGACATCATCATGGTATAATGAATAGAGGGCTGATGTTCAAAGGATGGAGGAGTTGATGATTTTCGTCATTGTAAAGAGTTTCTACACACAGAGTGCCCTGAACAGATCAAATCAGTTATAGACCTGGGAAAAAATAACAAAGTCAAGCTGTAGTACAAAATATTTCTTTAACTTCTGAGAGACTTATCTATCTCTAGGGTGATGAAAATTTTCACTTATGGTAATTATCTGAAATTGTATCTATAGTGGGGTTGTGATCTGCTTTGGTAGAACGAGTATGCACACCCATAGTCATAGATCCTCCAAGTTCTGAAATAACAGAGAACAGATGAAGTCTATAAAGAATGCATATCATCCATACTGCATTCCCCTGTTTTAATCTTCCTGCATTTTTATTACCTTGTCACTTTTATCATAGTTATAAATTTAAACTAAGACATTGTCACTTAAAAGTGTGCTTTGTCAATTCAGCTGATTAAGAATTTTTGTCTATAGCATCACCCTTAAAGTGTCCATTTTAAATCTAAGTAGAAAATAATCTACTTTTTACTTTGATCCAGTTTTCAAACAAATTGAGCATTTTGAGTTGTGTAAATAATAACTTCAAACCCTGCCTGGTTCTAAAGTTTTATTAATTTTGGATATATATTGTTTTACGCTTGAATGTACTTTAGCAACATATACAACTCAGTAACAATTGATGTAATATATTTTAAGAAGTTACTCGTAGTGGTACCTAAATTTCCCACAATTCTGTCACTACCTAAAAACTACACTTTTAGGATATTTTCTAAATACTCTTTATTAAATGTTTAGTACATCAGGGTTTTAGGAATTTGTCATAGTTCAAAATGTTTTGTGTTAGCTAACTTTTCATTTTTTTTTAAGTGGTATTTTGTTAACACCTAAAGATGTGAAATCAAACCACACCTATTTGTAAACACAAAACATCTTCTCTATCCAGCATTGTGCTTAGGTGGGTAATAATGAAGGCTAGTACAGTGTTTCAAATAATGTCTATACAAAATAATATTGCTATGTGGGTTTTTATTATTTAAGTTACTTAAAATCATGAGATTTTACACAAGTGCAAAGATTTGTAACATAGGTATTTTGTTATTGTTTAGATGGAAGTGAAAATGTGACAGGATTGGACCTTTCAGATTTTCCAGCACTAGCAGATCGAAACAGAAGGGAAGGAAGCGGTAACCCAACTCCATTAATAAACCCCTTAGCTGGAAGAGCTCCTTATGGTAAGCTTGGGAAGGGTGGGGGAGGACCATTAAATTGGCAAATCAAAAGAAATTTCAGTGAGTGTATTTCACTTGATTAGAATAATGAATATAGAAAGTTGATGTATTCAAAATGCTTTTTAAAGATACCTCATTGATTATATTTGCTTCAAAATTTTGATATCTGAGGCAGGGAAAAACCATAAATGTGAAGATATAGTCAGTGAGACATAGATACCTAGCAGGAATTCCCTAATGAGCTATACAGACACAGTTTTCTTCAGTCCTCAGTTGCCCTTAATCATCTCTGATTCTGTCTTCTCTTTGCTCTGTCCTACACACATAGTTGAAGTATTTTCCCAGAGAAGATATTCAATATTAATCAATCAATAACCGTTTGTTAATAAGTGCTTACTAATGGCCAGGCACTGTGCTAGGTGCTAGTGATACAGATAAAAAAGTGAAATCATTCCTACTTGAAATGTGTTTGTGATGAGGAAAGTAAGAAGTGTCGTGTGTATAAATATAATCTATAGTAAACTAAACACAAGGCAGTTTGGGAGGGGAAGCACTAGAAAATGGGGGAAATTAGGAAAGGCTTTGTGGAGAAGGTGGTACTTGAACTTCTTCTTAAAGGGGTTCTCTGTGATGGAGGGGAAAAGAAAAGAAGGGAGAATGGAGATGGACTGTTATGTGTAAGCTTTGGCTGCAGCAAGTGAATAATTGACTGTCTGAAAATCATTCTCCTGGTGCAGGACGCTGTTTTGTAGTCTGCGTAGATTAGTAACATAAGAGTTTCAGCTGGAATAGACCTTAGAAAACATCTGATGTAATCAATCTGATCATCTCCTCTTTCCTCAGACAAGAAAAGGGAGGTCCAGAAGAGGTTAAGTGACTTGCCAGAGGCCATACAACTAGCAGTGTGCTACATGTGCACTTAATAAATATTTTTTGGATTGAACTGGTGGTAGCTACCAGTGTAACCTAGGTATAGTTCAGATCTCCTAGAACCCCCTAGTGCAGAGAAAAATTACAGAATGACAAAACCGAAGAGTTAAAATTGAAACTAGTCCAATGATGTAATATGTAGTTAATCTATGTAGAACTGATAGGCAGGTGATAATAATGCATGTGTGCTGTGAGTTCTTTTGTGCACTTGGGAAAATTGGAAATAGTCTGATGTAGAGCATGAGTAGAGATTTACTTAAAAGGATAGGCTCCTACCCTACAGCAATGTCCTTTAAGATTTCTAACCAAGGAGGATTTCTAGGGCCTCCAGATCATGAAACAAAAAACTATCTTTTTCATAATAGGAAGTATACAAAAGAGTGTTCCACAAGTAAGGAAAATTGATCTGCCCAGGAAGTTGAGTACCTAGCTATCTAAATTTTAATTCAGACTCTAATGTCTTTAACCTTTCCTCATAGGTCCAATTTTTCATCCCTTTAATCATTTCCGTTGTTCTCCTTGGACCATCTCCAGTTTCTCCATATCCTACTTGAATTGTGGAGCCCCAAACTGGACACTGTACTCTATTAAGGGCCTGACCAATGCCAAGTATAGTGGGAGGATTACTTCCCAGTTCTTGCATGTTATACATCTAGAACATGGAGTCCAAAGGAAATCTGAAATAATGTGGAGTTGTTATGTAATTGATTGCAATTTTCCCACCCTGTAAGTCATTTTCAAGTAGAATACTGGCATGTTCTTTTTAAAATTACTTTATGCATTTGTGTTTGAAAGCTAATTAGTGTGTATAGTATCTAGTTAACATTTTAAAGAAAGCAAGTTTTTTAAATAAAAGAATTACTGCTACTGTTGCTGATATCAGATAATATTAAGCATCTGTAACATGGCACTAAACTAGTGCTACAATTCTACCACTGACCTCCCTTGTATTATTTTATAGAGAAAAATATTAAGAGATAGGCCAACATTAAAATAAAACATTTTTATAGCAGGATTCTAAATATTTATAAAGAAATACATATTCATACCTTGTTATTAAAAGCACGGATACTTTTAAATATACATATATGATCCATTTCATTAGCATAAGAAATGTTAAATTTTAATAATATATAGCAAAATGTTGGTCGTAAGGATTTTTTTAAAACGTCTGTAATTCTCTGTTTTCATTACCTAGTTGGAATGGTAACAAAACCAGCAAGTGAGCAATCCCAGGACTTTTCAATACACAACGAAGATTTTCCAGCATTGCCAGGCTCCAGCTATAAAGATCCAACAACGAGTAATGAGGACAGTAAATCTGTAAGTAACTGTAAATCGTTATTTAATTTTTTTTGTGAATGGTTATTCTTTTCTAACTATATTTGGCATTTTGAAGTCATCATATATTTTATAAATCAATGTGTCTGTGTATATATGTATATGTATATCTATTACAAAACTGCTGCTCTTAAGAAAACTTTTAATAGGTAAATCCTAAACAATTTATCAGAAGCCTTATCATACTCTGTTTCTATCAGTTTGTAAGTTGTTGTTGATGTTCTCAGAGTTAGGTTAGAAGTTTATTGTAGTCCTTGTCACCTGGAGCCTTTAATGTTTGAAATATTACATCGTTCTAAGGAGCTAGACTTTTCTGGAATGAATTTTCTCTTTGAGGGCTCTTTCTACCATTTCTGTTCCTGTGTTGATTCAAGCAAATAGGCTTCCCATTTCTAGTTTACCCAACATGTCTGCTTTGTTCACACTTTATGAAGTATCTCTTTCACTGAAAAATAATATTTATTATCACAGTTGAAAACATAAGGAGATTGAGAACAATTTAAGAAATCACATATTCTAAGCAGTAGTAGTGATTGTTTATGGAACTCCATTAGCTAAGTTTTTTTTTTTCTAATGGAGAACTTTCATAAAATCGTGTTTAAAGTTCTCCCAAACACAAAGCTATCCACATAATTTTTTTAGCTTCTTGACTATACAGGGAAATGTGACTGTTTAGTTATGGACTTTGAACTTTAAAAAAAAAAATTTAATTATTTTAAATTTATTTGAATATTTTAGGGAGTGCTGTGGAGACTTTAGAGCAAGGTTCTTAACCTAGTGTCCATCAATAGATTTCACAGAGTCCATGAATTATTGTTGTTGTTTTAAAAACATTTTGATAACTTTGTAATCCTATATAGTTTAGTTTGTGCATTTCAAAAGTTCCCAAAAGGGATCCATAAGGCTTCACCAAATTGTTAAAGGGATCCATGACATAAAAGGTTAAGAACTCCAGTTCTAGAGGTTTTCAAAGATGGAGTAGAATGCTATACCTTACGAAAAAGATGTTAATTTACCACTAACTTAAATGTGATTCACAGATATATTTAACTTGTGATGCCATTCACATAATGAATATTTGTTAAATATATGACTTTGAGAGTTTTTACAGATAGCAAACTTCACATTCACTTTTGAAAATTCTTTCTTGTTTTAGAATTTGAATACATCTGGTAAGACATCTTCAAGTACAGATGGACCTAAATTCCCTGGAGACAAAAGTTCAACAACACAAAACAATAACCAGCAGAAAAAAGGGATCCAGGTGTTACCTGATGGTGGGCCCATATAAGAGACAATTTGACGAAATTTTTCACGTGTTTTTGTCACTTCTTTTCCTTAAAAATAAAGTATGTGGTGTTCTTATCTAGGTCGGGTTACTAACATTCCTCAAGGGATGGTGACGGACCAATTTGGAATGATTGGCCTGCTGACGTTTATTAGAGCAGCAGAGACAGACCCAGGAATGGTACATCTTGCATTAGGAAGTGACTTAACAACACTAGGCCTCAATCTCAACTCTCCTGAGTAAGTCTTTTTTCTCAGTAAACAAAATCATTTTAAAATAGCTGTGTTGCTTTTCATGATAGCAGATTCATTTTGGCTATGTGTTAGTGAAAAAAAAAAAAGTAAAGCTATCTTGTCGGTTATGCATTGAAATGTACTATCAGTGTAATTAAAATTTTCTTTTTGGTAAAAATAGCCCCATACATTTTGAAGAAAGTCATTACAATAGCTAGCATTGTAAGCTTTCCATCAGACTAGCAATTTGTAGTGTTCCCTGTGGGCATTACAGTAGCTTTATAACTGTCCTTTCAAATAAGATGTACTCATTCATTTTTCTTTAATATATGAACATTCTAGATCTTTTTATAAACTTTTAGAAAATACTCTCTTTTTTTAAGCTGAGGTGCCTCTACCAGATGGCTCCTTATCAAATGCCCAGATAACTGCTTAATCCATCAGTCCTTTAAGTATTTTAATTTGGGGTCCTATTTGTAATCCAGAAGTATTAATTTAACAATGTGGGATCTGTACTACTACTAGAGAATTACTGTTTTAAATTGACTTTTAAAAATTAATAGCATTTTATATAAAAATCTGACATTGCTTTTGTTAACTAAACTGTGAGAATTTATGCTATTCTATCATATTATTCCTTTTATAATAAAATTAACTAAGATATTAATTGTCCCGTATTTAGTTTGGCAAAATGCTTAGAGAAGCATGCTAAAAGTAGAAGGGGAGTCATAATGCCTGAGCGAATACCAATGAATATACCCCACAAAAGGTGGAAAATTGCTTTGATTATAAAAGTAGGCAAAGTATACAGACATTAAACTCCATTTGGAAATTGTTATGTAATTTCCTCTTCTCCCTCTACCCCCTTTGAGTAAAAATTAAAAGTAGAAAATTTCAAATTTGACATATACCTTCAGGGGCTATTTTGTGTTTATTACATTTCTAGGGTTAATATATAAAAGGAAAAATATCCATTTATGTTGTTCTGATCTTTAATTTATGAATTTTTGCTTCTGCTATTTATTTCATCAGTCAACAATTAGAGGAAGCTTGTATTTTGATTTAATTCATAAATTCAGATCATCCAGATTCCAACAGTAGAACTTAGTGCCAAAGATATTAAGAGCCTTTGATAAATAATTATTGTGTAGTATCTCTTCCCCAAAATTTGACATTATAGTATTATTAAATCCTTTGTGATATATATTTTTTTAAATTTTTTTTTGAGGAAAATTTTACTGACTTCATAGTAATTTTTGTTTTCCTGTTCAGAAATCTATATCCCAAATTTGCATCACCCTGGGCATCTTCACCTTGTCGACCTCAAGACATAGGTAGGGGAATCTATTCACATTAAAACTTGTCCCCTCAATTTTACCCCCAATATCTGTAGATAAGTAGGTAATCAGCACCCCCCCTTTTTTATTATATAGACTTCCACGTTCCATCTGAGTACTTAACGAACATTCACATTAGAGATAAGGTGAGTATGCTTTTCTTCTCCTTAATCAACATAAGTTTAATTATCTGACAAGTAAAACATTTCTTACAGTTTAATGCTACATTTCAAAAATACTTAGCTGCCTTTAATTTGCAAAATTATGTGTCTTTTTAATTTTGTAAAATTCTGTTTAATCTCCTTGTGTTCCTTTTTTCCACCTCACAAATCCAGATGGTTTCTTGGTGACCCAGTATTATTTGTAGATAATATTTTGCTTTCCAAAGCAGTCAGTAACAGCATACAGGCAGGACCTTTGCCCATGATGTATACAAATGTAGCAGTCTTTGCCTCTTTGATTGACAATTTTTTTTCCAATATTATATGCTGTGGTTCTTGAAAGTGAACAATTGTTTTTTAAAGTGACTTTCATATATTATGGCTTTAAATGAATGTCGTGTGAATACATGAAGGGTCTTTGTCTTCCTCGGTGTGATAAAATCCTGGTATGGAAACTCCCTCTGCTACCACAGATTGCATTCCAACTATTACTTAGTAAATAAATAAGTTGTAGGGAATTATCTCATGCATATAGAGGGTAAATGACTTGCCCAAAGTAAAAATGCTAGCTAGTGTTAGAGATAGGTTTTGAACCCAGGACTTCTTAACCGTAAGGCCAAAATTCTTATCTCCTACTTCTGCTACCTCTGTTAATGGATGTCATATGCTTAAAAATTTGGTTGTGAAATACATTTTTCCTGTTTTCATTGTGTGAAGTTTTCTCCTAAGTCTAGTTATAAAGCAAGTATTAACAGATCGAAGCTCTAATCTATTTCTGTCTAAGAAGAGAAATAGTATTTTAAAATTCAACAATAGAGAATATAAAATTGAGTTAACCCTTTTTAACCAACATAAGCAGAAATATGGAGAGGAGGAGGTCAGTTAAAAGCGCTGTGTCAGATTTTATAACAATGGAAGAGTGTATATAGTGGGGGACATTCTTTAAATGCCTAAGTGATAGGCATTTAAGCGGGAATAAATGTGTCAGCTGTTGAGGACTTATTTTAAATAGATTTCAAAATTCTATAATTTTGTGAAAGACAATTGAGTCAAACATACTAAAATCATGAACTGGCAAAGAAACTGATCCTAGTTTTCAAACTAATTCTTTCAACAAATAATTGAGTTTTTGATCTATAGGTGATATGCAGAGTTAATAAGACATTGCCCTCATGGAGTATACAGGGTAGGATGGGAATAAACATAAATACAGATAATTAGAATGTAGAATTTTACTTGGTAACATAAATAATTAGAGGCACGAAGCAAAATGCTCAGGGGAAGTAGTTAACCATGAAGTCAGTTACATTTTATGGTATTCAAGTTGGGTTTTAAAGGATGGGGAAGAATTAAATAGGCAAAGGGGTGAGGTAAGGTCTTAAGGCTTAGAAGGAATTTGAGCAAAGGTGGGAGAATGATGGAGGTACAAGTTTAGAGAGTAGAAATGAGATAAGGCTGGAAAAGCAAGATGGCACCAGATTGTGGCAAAAGAGTTGCTTCAAAACAAATGGTGCACATCATTTTTCCACCCTTTATCACTAATCCAGCCAATTCGTTTCATCCACACTGTAGTTTGCTGACATTCTCAACACAGATCTAGAGCTGAAAGGGACCTCATAAGTCATGTGGTCCAACATCTTCATTTTCAGATTAGGAACATAAGGGAACAGAGGGCGTAAAGTACTTTTGCCCAAGGTCATATAGGTAGAAACCTACTGTGGTAGAGCTGAGAGTTAAACTCTGGTTCTCTGACTTCAAAACCCACCACTCTTAACAGTGCCTCTTGTATGTTTTTAGAGGAACTCTTAACCTCCTCAGTCACCTGCTAGAAAAGGAGAGGAGCATTCTAAACCCTAGCATTTCTGGTACAGCCATCCCATTGCCACTCCCTGCCAGTACCCTGTACATCCTCCTATCTCAGTCTCAACCATTTATCTCACCTGAGCCTATCCCTAGGCTGGTGTTGTTAGTCCCCCCACCCCATTCCATCTTGCCAGCTGAACCTGAACCCCTGAGATAATGAACTCATTCCAGAGTGATTGACAAATTCATACCCCATCATACTCTTCCAATCCCAGTGATTTCTGAACCCCCACTGTCAATATTCAAACTTAGTTCTCAGTCCTGCCATGACTGCTCCTTTATTCCCATCATCCTCAACAAAACACTCCCCTTCCTGGTCCCCTCCACCCCCCCACAAGCTATCTACCCCTTCTACTATGTTCTGTGGAATTTTTACTCCTTAGGAAACAAGCCTGCTTTCATTTAAATCTTTTCCTTTCTCCTTCTGTCTTCTTGCATTCACTGAGATCTGGTTCCCTCCTGATGACACAGCTTTCATGTAGATCTTTTCAGCACTGGTTGCACTTTTACTCATATCCCATGTTTTGCTGGGCAAGTAGGAGAGGAGGAATATTCCTTACTCCCCATTGCCACTTCTAGGTTCTCCTACCATCATCACTCAGTAACCTCTCCTTTAAGGTTCATTCAATCTATATTTACCACTGGGTCAAGATTCTGATCTTCAGGACGCTCATCTTTCCTCAGTCAATTCAGTGTCTGACTCACTGTCCTATCTTTCCTCTCCTCACTTCTCTTATAGTAGGGGTCTTCAGTATCCCTAATCTCTTAGTTCAACTTACTTCCCTAAACTTACTCTTCTACCCCACCTCACCTATACACAGAGAAAGTAATTCCCTTATCTTGCCATTATCTGCAAAGTGTTCCACTTTCATGTTCATGAACTTGGAAATTGCCTTCTCTGATCACAATTTGTTCTCATTCCACCTCTCCCTCTTCCTTACAACCCTAAGCCCTGTTATTCATTCCCGCTGTGACCCCCAGTGCCTAAGCCCCTCAGTTTTTTTTTCCCCAGGCCATCACCCCTACACTGGTTATATTCTCCTCCCTTCCCCATCTTGACCCCTCAGTGAACCAGTTCAACTCAAAACTGTCCTCTGTTCTCCAGTCTCTTTATCCCTTATCCTATGGCTGATCTTGACCTGCCCAACCTCAGCCTTGGATTATTCCCACCACCTTTCCTCCTAGTTACATGCTACTGAGCGAAACTGGAGAGAAATCACAAAACCATACTGACTCTGTGTACCACAAATTTTGAGTTGCTTATTTTCAACTGGGCCCTCACTATGGCAAGGCCCATCCTTTTTTACACTTCTCTAATTAATCCCTTCTTCCCTTTTCTGACTCTCCCATCTGACAACCTTGCCTCATATTTCACTGAAAAAAAATGAGACAGTTTGTTGAGAGTTCCCTCCTATCCCCTTCTCCTTGTCATTCTCATCTCAAAATACTCAGCTCCCCTCCCAACACCATCTCAACTTCGCCCTTGTCTCAAGTGAAGAGGTGGCCCTTGTTGCCAACGCAAACCCTTCACCTGCATCCCATTTCTGTCCCATCTTTTCTAGCAGATTATTTCCTCTGTCATCCCTGTTGCCTACAAAGAAACCCATATCTTCCTCATCCTCAAAATATTTTCACTTTAACCATTCATTCCCACTATCTGTTGTCATAGCTTTCCTCCCTTTTGTGACCAAATTACTTGGGAAGACCTTGTATAGTGGTTCCATTTGCTTCCCTCTCACTCTCTTCTTAAATCTGCACCCTCTTCATTAAATTAAAACGTCTCTCTCCAGAGTCACCAGTGATTTCTTAGTTGCCAAATCTAATGGCCTTTTCTCAGCCCTTATCCTTCTTGACCTCTGTGTAGCCTTTGACCCTGTCAGTCACCCTTCATGATATTCTCTTTTCCCTTGGTTTTCTTGACAACACTACTCTCTTCTGGTTCTCCCACTAGCTGTCTGACCACTTTTTCTCAGTCTCCTTTGCTTGATCCTCATCCGTGTCATGCTTTGTTACCATGGTTGTCCTCCAGAGGCCTCTGTCTTGGGTTCTCGTTTTCCCTCTATTCTGTTTCACTTGGTGACCTCATCAATTCTCATGGATTCATTTATCATCTCTGTGCTAATCTCCTTATCCAGACTTAACCTCAATGCTAGACCTCTAGCTTGAATTTCCAACTGCCTGTTGGACACCTGGAACTCTATGCCTCAACATATCATGAAATGAACTCATTCTCCCTCCTTCTTCCTCTCTCTCCCTCCTTCCAACTGTCCCATTATCGTCTGGGGAAGCATCATCCTCCCAGTCCCCCAGGCTAATAATCTAGATGTCATCCTTGATTTCTCACTCTCAACTCTCTATATCCAAAGTGGTGCCAAATCTTATCAGTCTTCACTGTGTAGTGTCTCTTTTTCTGTATATTCCATTTTGTCTCCTGGCACTGCCATCACCTTGTTGCAATCCTGCATCACCTCACACCTAGACTAGCCTTTTGATTGGTCTTCGTACTTCAATTCTTTTCCCCACTCTAGTCTGTCCTCTCAGCTATCAAATTGCTTTTCTGATCACATCACCCTCTAGTAAGTGAATGCTAGTCATTGCCTATCACCTCCAGGATCACATATAAAATCTTTTGTTTGGCCCTTTATAACTTGGCCCCTTCCTGAACCAGTCCAGTCTTATTCCCTCACTCTCATGTTCACTGGCTGTCTCCCTTGCCTAAAATTCTCTCCCTCTATCTCCTAACTGTTCTGATTTCCTTCCAGTCTCAGCTCAAATCCTTCCTCTACAGAACATCTTTCTGAAACCCCCTTAATTATCGTGCCTTCCCTCTATTGATCATTTCCAGTTTATCTTTTACATAGTTGTTTGCTTGTTGTTTCCCATATGTGAGCTCCTTTAGAGCAGCATCTGGTTTTTTTTTTTTCCTTTCTCTATATCACCAGCCCTTAGCACAATTCCCTGCATGTTGTAGGTGCTTATTAAGTATTTTTTTATTGACTAGACAGTGATTTTCTATGAGGAATGAGAAACTCCAGTAGGAAAAACATAGGACTGTTTGAAGACTGCTTCCTAAACCTGAATAGGAAAGTATGACATTGGGACATGGCAAGATAAACATATTTTTACCAGACTTTGCAGGGACCAGATTAGTAATTGCCTAGATTTTTGGATCCAGAAAAAAAATTTTTCATATACAAATAGGGTCTTTTGATATGGAAAGTTAGAATGACTGTAGCTCTCTAATGGTTGAGACACTGGATCATCTTTCGTTGGTTTGGAACCTGAAACTCTTTCTCCCTATTACAACTTTTCATAACTTGAATTTTGTGGAACTCTGGTATTCCATGAAACAGGCTACAGGATTCCATAATGAAAAAAATGAAAAAAAATTTCGTAATGAAAAAAAAATGCCAGATGCAGTAAACAGCAAACCTGTCTAGTTTTGGAGTCTCCCAAAGAAAAAAATCTGAAAATACGATAACAGCTGTCTCTCTCTTGGGGTTACATACCAAAATTAAAACAAAAACAGATCTAGCAAAATTACAACAGTGTTTATAGCACAATATAGAACATTTAAAAACAGAATTGAAATTTTTAGTTCCAAACTAAAAACATTGTTCCCAATACTGGTTTGTGTAAAAAAAAAGGGGGGGGGGGGGATTGTGACATGTCTTTCAAGATTAGCCATCACCTCCAGTATTCCTATACAAGGTATAGCAAACATCCATATCCCTGCTAAGTAAGTTGTTTATAATATTACTAAATTTCAAATAAAGCTGAGTCAGAAGTATATTATTTTGTGTATTTTAAATTGAGAAGGCACTGTGGTTAAGTGAATACAAATCCAGCCTCTGTGTCGGGAAGTACTGGGTTCAAATCCTATTCTGACACATGCTAACTGTATAACAGTGGGGACATCACAGTCTATTAGTAGCCCAGTCAACTCATGAAAATGGTAGGGTACAAAATTGTTGCTGAGCTATAGCGGTGAGAGAATTTTCACTCTGGACCTTTGCTACTTGAACAAAATTATAATTCTGAACCTCCTTTCTTCCTCTTCCCTCCCATCCCTCACCTGCCCCCCCTTCCCGGCCAATATATAAATAAAATTTGCTTCATTATTTGGTGCCAGTAGTAATAGGAAATTTTCTTAAAGACTTAAAGATTTTACTTCATCAGTGCAAAATTTTAAGTGAAGTATTCTAATGTTGCAAAAAAAAAAAAAAAAGTTTGAAAACTATTATATCAGTTGGTCAGGCAAAATATAATTATTTATTCTGGTGGGGGGAGGGGGAGGGGAGGAATGCATAATCCTAGTAAACCAAGCAATTGTTTTAGAATTGTAGTTGTCTGTGATCTTTTATGTAACATGCTGCAAAGTTAAAAATAGTCTATGTTCTCATTTTTAAAATGGTGTATTTCATATTAGCATTCTTATACTTGTTTTATATTCTTGATTTTTTATTTTAATATTCTTCTTTTATAGCTGGCTGCAATAAAACTGGGCCGATACGGAGAAGATCTACTATTCTATCTCTATTACATGAATGGAGGAGACGTATTACAGCTTTTAGCAGCAGTAGAACTGTATGTTCAAAGTATTTGATCACTTTTGTATCATAGAGGAGTCATAGTCACTCTGGGGGAATCTTAAAATATAGTACTTTAAATAATGATGGCTAGTTTATTTTTTGAAAGAAATAATAAATTCCCCCAAAGTATACAGTTCATTGGTTGTACTTTATCATTAAAATACCAAGTAAGTTATATTTAAATTATGTGAATAATGGTATACTACTATATGGTTGTGAATTATAAAGCTTTATTTGTAAAATGACCTGCAGGCTGAATTTCAGATTGGAATCAGCATAATGTATAGCTCAACCATTTGCTAGAGAATCAGTTTGACCAAAAGATTTAAGTGGATCCAGTTAATGTATTTCATGAAGGCGAGTGTGAAGAGGTCAGTAAGGATCCATTAAGTCCTTATTTTCTGCTGGGCCTACCCAGTACAAAGGAAAGTTCTTCTGTTGCTTCTGAAGCTATGTAAATTACTGGCAATCAATTAAATTGACCAAATCTTTTGATTCCATTGGTTCTGCTGTAGTTCATGCCTACCCATTCATATTTTTAAGTTCATGTCCTTTCAAGCTTTTTACAATATGTCATTTTACTTTGTTTATCTTTAAGACTTTTGCTTTCATTGCATTTTGAGCAATATAGTGGTTATATATTAAAAGTCAAGACAAGTGAGTGAAAACAGATTGTTTAAAGTGCAATGAAAACAAAAATCATACATCAAAAGTAAAGGGTAAATGACTGAGGCTTTAACGTGTTTGAAAGGATTGGATTTTTTAAATTATGGGTCTTTCTCATCCTCAGCATTCTCTTGGCCGTGTTGAATAGTAGCTAGTGTAAAAAAAATTGGGCCATTTATTTCCTGGAATAATTTATAGTATTTGCCCAATATTTCTATATCTACCTAAGAAAAGCTTTTAGTCAGTGTCTTTTGCTCCTATTTGGCTGTATTTTATATTATTACTGGACTTCCATGTTAACTGTATTAGCATTTTGCCCTTATATGCCCAAAAAAGACAGATTTAGGAATCTCAATTTCTTGTAAAGGTCTTTATTTAATTTTTGTAAAAACTTCTTCTAAGGGAAATGAAATTGTTTTACTGATAAATTACTGGAGCATTTACTGCCTGAGTTGAGGAATGTTTATATTTTCCCCACTGATTTCCTAAGAAAGCAAGTTCTTCTACCTGTCCCCAGACCTTTTGAATAATATAAAAGCTTCTTACTATTTCCTTGTCATTTTTCCTAAACAGTAGATCTCATGTTACAACTTTCTCCATTATCACTTCTTTGCTTTCTGCTTTCTATAGTGGGATCTGAATAAATCCTTCTTACCCTATTTTATTTCTTTCCTAAAAGCAAATTCTGTTGTAAAAATACATTAAGATTCCCCCCAAAATTCCTATTTTAATCTTCTGTGAAATTTTTTTTTATTGTTTTGTTGAAAGTTATTGCATTTTAAGTTCTCAAATGAATTCTATAGGGTCAAATTAATTTATCTTTTAACTTATGCCAATTTAGGTTCAGTCACATGTCACAAATGAAAATTAATTCAGTTGTCTAAGAACTGTCATCAGTGGACATTTTTAGCCATTCAGTTTTTATTGCACAGTCATGAAAAAATATATTATATTTAGAGATAGTTACTGAGTAAGTCTATCCACATCTCTCTTGGCATCTTTCTTAACCTAGTCACTACCCTAGTTAGTTCAGGTTCTTATCACTTGTCTGCAGGTTATTTCAGCAGTTTGTTTCAAATCTCTCCTCTCTCCAGTCCAGCCTGCACACAAATACCAGCATGATTTAACAGTGCCTAGAAAATCATAAGCACAGATTTATTCCTGTAGCACAGATCTTATGTCGTTTCACTCCTCAAACTGGTTTCTTTCCTATTACTAAACTCCTCTCTTTGGCGTTTAAAGCCCTTTACAACATGGCCTCAGCCTACCTTTCCAGCCTCATTATACATTACTTCCCTGCCCCTCTGAACCATGGTTCAGCTAAGTGACCGCTGTGCTCCTTCTCCTCCTCACACCCAGCAGGTCATCTTCTCTCTCTGTGCCTTTCCGTAGCTGTAAAGCATGTACGATATCATCACCTTTTACATGAGGCCTTTCTTTATCTTCCTAGCTGCTTTTCAGGGCCTCGCCCTGAAAAAATGTATTTATTTTGTATCTACCTATATAAGTGCACGAAGAATATAATAAGCCCCTTGAAGACAGGGATTATTTTCATTTTTTATTTTTGCATGCCTGGCACAGTGTTTTGCATATAGTAGTCAATAAAGACAAACACCATGAACTAGTTACTAGTGTCATACTATCTATACTACATTTCAATTGATCATCAAAAATATAGTTGGGTAAGAAAAAAAATTATTTCCTAAATCATCGGGCAAATATTTAGTTTATCTTCAAGTTTTTTCCTCACATTTTTGTGTTTTTTCTCATTTTCATTAGCAATAAAAGGTGCTTGAAAGGGATCTACAATTCAGTAAAAAAAATTTTACTGGCAAAAAATACTAAGAAATTGCTTTTTTATACATAATACAAAAAGGGTATAATTAATAAAGCAAGATGATTAGGTGAAACAAATTTGATTATGCATTTTCATTCTTGTTTGTAAGCTAATGCTTTTCTTAGAAAAGTTCTAAAAGAATTTACATGTTTAAATAAAACAGAAATTTTCATTTTCTTCTAAAAGTTTTAACCGAGATTGGAGATATCACAAAGAAGAACGAGTATGGATTACCAGGGCACCAGGCATGGAGCCAGCAATGAAAACCAATACATACGAGAGGGGAACATATTACTTCTTTGACTGTCTTAACTGGAGGAAAGTAGCTAAGGTATATTTTTTTCCTTGTGCAAATGTGTAAATGTATAAATCTAAACTTTTTTATTAAACCTCCTTGTTTATCTGTTTATGTATATGTACCAATTCATCCATTCCAATAATGTGCCAGATATTTAGCAAATCTTTTGTCTCCACTTTCTTGTGTGACTTGATTTTAGACTCCAGGAGGGGGTCCTGAAACAATTTATTTCATCAATAGTTAGGAAAATGATTGAGCCTAGTAAAGAGATTTTGTAATTTTGCACAAGCCCTGGTAACATTTGAAATATATATATATATTTTTTGTGACTACTGAATTGTAAAATAAAGATACCCTCTTGCAATCCCAAAGTCATGTATTCTTATATTATTACTTAACCAAATGAGATTTAATTAAAAGTAATATATACATATATTTTTTACACATCACAATTTTACTTATTCCAGTGAAAGTTGATTTAAGTTTTTGTTTCACAACTGTTTTAAAAAAGGAAATTTGATTAATCCAGAAGCATGAACTATAGGTAAAACCCAGCATGTTGGAGAAATGGGCATATGATTTCTCAAAACAAAATAAACAACACACATCACTATGAGTCTTTCTAATAAAATCTATAGGAAGGTACTTACTGTCCCAGATACCACATCATCTTCTTGTCCCAACTTCAAAACTGTCTTGCTTTCAATGCTATACTCTTGTATCCAGGATTATATGAAAGGCTAGAGAATATATACTACTACCTAAAATTCAGAATTTTCCTGAATGCATATTCCATTAATAATTCTAAGGGTTTAGAAATCCTGAGTCTCAGGATATGTTTCTCTTAATATCAGAGGTGAAGTGTCATCTCATTACTTATAACACATAATGCATTTGTGCTAAGATGAGAATAGAATAACTCTGTCATGAAGCAAAAATTGAAGATATTTCCATGTACTATGTTTTATGAGAACTATTTGCCTTGAAATTAGGAAGATAAATTCAAAAGAAGAATCTACAAGTAAGGGATCCTTTCATTATTTATGGATGTTCCTTTAGTGTAGCCAGGGTAGAACTATTCAGAGTCAATTGGTCATACTTGTGTGTGTATCCCAGATGGGACTGGTTACCCAACTTTTCTATGGGTATTTAACGTGATTTCCCCCACAAAATTGTGTTCATCTATGTGGTTTTTTGATTCTCTTAGAATGTATTGCATCATACCAGTTTCTTTGTTACATTTTTACAATTTGCAGGTACATTCTTTATTATTGCACCACTATGATCATATTATTGTAATGTTTGCTACTGATTGTATTATCAAATTCACAGAGAATGAGTAAGAGGTTATCTAATAAAGTGTTAGACTGCATCTAATTGACCCCATAGTGAATGTAGGTACCTTTCTTTTGTGTTATGTAAAACTCCAGAAAATATTTTTGAAGGAATGTGTAGGATAGATATAGTAAATTCACGTTTTAGCTAATACTTAATATTTGAATTAAAGAAAAAATAAATAGCAAGTAGTTTTCATTTATTTGAAAAAGAATTTTCTTCCCACTCACTTTAAGTAACGAAAATAAATTGATTATACATTGGGATTGCTTCTAGACTTATTGAAAAAATAATATGCTGCATATTAACATAAAGAAATTTAATGAATAGAGTCACTTTGGATGTAAATGTAAAAACAAAAATGGAGACTTGGCATTTTGGACTGATTTGGGGAGAACATGCCAAGTTTTCTGAACACAGTGGCATCGAGAGTATTGTTCTTTCATTTTCTTTAATCAACATTACTAATCTAACAGAAGCACAAGAACATTTAAAAATAATGTGGTATGATTGCAGTTTCATTATCTGCATCATCATGCAGGAGTTTTTGCTAAGAAAAACTTGTAGTAAAAATGTTGCTCACTTTTCAGCTTTCCTTAAGGCTGTATAAAAGAAATGGGGGAAAAAAACCTAAAATGTCAGTAGTAATTAGGGATGAAAATGTAATTAATAAATTATCTCAACCATAGCCATTCATTTTGAAAAAGCAGGGTCAGTCCCACAAATAGAATAACAACAAATATGAAACAAAAGTTGTCTTTTTATTTTTTAAATAACATCTCATTCTCAAGACAGTTTGTTAAAGTGTGTTAAAAACTCAAGTGCTCTACAAATATAAAGTGGTATTCAGCTATGTAATTCTTAATTTGAAGTTTTAGACCGTCTCTTTTACTACAGTCATGTGATCTCCCATGAGTTATTTTCATTTTCCTGTTCAAACACCACTGAACCATATTTTCATGTCAGAAGAATGATTATTGACAGCTTTAAAATACACAATGCAATTTTTAAAATGTTAAACGTAAAATTATATCATTTACTAGGAAAATACCAAGTACAGAGCTTCTCTGCTGTTTTTTCTTGCCATTTTTGAAGCATTTTTCTGAGTACTTATATTACATATACTTTTCTTGACAGTAAAGTTGTTATATAAAATAAAACTGAGGTGTTATTAAAATAAGTGAAATAGAAAATGTAAGTAATTGTGCAGTTTAGGCTAAAGAACATTTATCTTCTTATATAAGCATATAATTATTTGGGGGTGGGGTTGGAAATTGGCTTCAATTATCTGTATTTCAGTTGTCCATATCAACATTAGCCAAAAATTAAGATTTCCTTCTCCTGTGGAAGAAATTCCTCAGTCAGGTAAACACTTTAAGAAAAAGGTTTCCATTGTTTTTCTTTAGCTTATCTCAATTCTTTTTTTCCATGTTTGAACCATTTTTAACATGTGGAAAAGGTATTGGACTTATCTTGCTTGGCCTTTGAAGGAAAGTTGGGTGCAGATCTGAGGGAAAGATCTTCCTAACGGAGCTGCTTCCAGATATTATAGGAGCATTACTTTTGGGGTATGGAGGAGGGCGGAGTACTGAGCTCCCAAACACTGAAAAGGGGATCTTGGAGAAGGGGAGTCATGCTTTGGCAAAGACTGGATTTGATGATCTCCAAGGGCCTTTTAACCATGTGATCCTATAATTCTAAGAGTTTATTTCCTTCCCTTTGCATTTCCTTTCCAAAACTTGAGCTGTGTAATAGAGTAAAAGAAAGAGAATCATGAGTAGAAGTACAGTTTTGTCCATTTCTTTGGAAATCTATTGCAAAGTAGTTGCATTAGGAATGTGCAACATAATTCTTTTTAATATTATGATCATTTGCTTTTACTTTGCATTAGATTAACAGTGGACTTCATTTGTTCATATTAAAATATGCATCCCAGAACTATATAAATTTAAACATTAAGACATAACTGACAATTGAACTTTTCTTGTTGCTTCTATTGATATTTAAAAGAAATGAGGCATTCTCAGAGAAACTGCCTTAGGAACCAGAAGACTTTGGTATCCAGTAATCACAGGCCAGCCATTGATAAGCATACTCACACATAGGAAATTAGAAATGCTGTCAAATCAAGTGAGTCAGCTTCTGTCTGTAAAGTGGAGGGCATTGCTATTATAGTTATCAAGGAGAACTTACATAAAATACTCTGAACTCCTTGGAAGTTGTTACTAAATGGAGGATCAAATGTGATATTTGCAGTGTCTAGCATATAGTGGGTGCTTAATAAATGCTTTTTCCCTCCCTCTGTTACTCACAAGTTGAATGAAAAAGAAAGTGTTAATATTCCTGCTTTATAATTTAACAAGGAGTGATACTGGACAGGGCATTCTGTCTTACAATGGACAAATTCACTGTAGCCTGTGTAAAGCAATAGGGTTGGTGGGTACTAAATAATTTCCATATCTTAAAAAAAGAGCTCTGTTTCTTTTAGGGCTGTGCCTGACATCTGCACAAATGCATTTTTGAGTAAAGTGTGATGAGTTTGTCCATCTGAAGAAACTTCTTATCAAGTCCTTGTTCTACATATTCTGAGAAACTTGAGTTTTTATACAGTTTAATACTTAAGATTCCAATATTTCTAAATTTTGTGATGATTCAAACAGGATATATGACCCATATCTTATAAGTTAAAAATAATTTCTGTCACAAGGGAAAGTTATTTGAAAATCAGGTTTTTCAAAATGCTCAAGCAGTTGATTATTTGAAGATCATATTTTCATACCTTTTTTTGATATGCTTATGGTAGTGTTTCCTCTTGATATGACTTACTAAATTTTATTCACTGGTACCAATTTATCTCCTTTGTTATGCTAATTTGTCTGAATATGTATTATTTTATTGCAATTTGTCACTAGGCCTAACCTTCCTTATAGGATTTTTACAACCGAGGATGACTTGAGATAACATTCCTTAAAGTTATTCGTGTATAATTCAGTAAAAAACCTTTCTTTTTATATTGTAATGATGGTAATGATTTTGTAATTACTCAGTTATTAATGAGAAAATTAAGGGAATATAGGCCTAACAACTATAAGAAGTGAAATGCAGAACCTCCTCCCACTGTCCTCCCTCCCACCCCCCCCTTTTAAGTCCTTAAATTTGTGGCCTGTTTTCAAGAATACTCATGATCATGAAAAACAAACCTTTTAGATCTTTTCCCTGTTAGATACTTTGATCCATAACTTAAAAGGTGAAAACTAAAGATATTTAGGGAAATTGAACTTAAAGAATCTCCTTATAAATAACATAATTAAAGATGTATATATGCAAGATGAGTTTGACTTAAAATTTCAGAATCTCATATAGGTTTCATGCCCACTGAGTTTTAAACAGATCTTCCTTAAGAATGGAAAAACTGAACTGACTTATTTATTGCAACACAAATTTAGCTAACCAAACTCTAAAATATGTAACAAACTAATTTTAAAGTTTTTTCAGCTCTTAGGGAGATGTATGTAACACGAATTATTCTACTGTTCCTAGTGTTCACTGTTAAGCAAATAGTATAATGGCTATGTGTCTTAGTTACTCTAACCAGAATATGGATATAAATTTTCTGATGAAATTTACCACAGTAAAACTTGTTTTTAAACATTTGTCAGTAAACTGGAAAATAGTTTAGTGGTTTAATTTTGGTAATGGTTCCTTGCTTAAAGGAACATTTAAATTATAATTGTGAACATTTAAAGTTACGATGTCTTGAATTTTCATTTTGATTTCACAAATAATGAAAACTTTTAAGGTATTGGGAGAGTCCAATCAAAAGCAGATCTCTAAGGTAAGATACTCTAAGTCAGGTTTTCCTCAGTCATTTCCTGGTAATAAGGCATTTATTATGGAGGTGGCTTCATTTTTTTGACACCACTAAGAAAAACCTTAAGTGTCCCTAATTGTTAAAACTTTTATGCAGTTTAATAATAGGTCCATATAAATTAACCAAGTTCAAACAACAGAATTCCTAATTTTTTTTTCTGCATAATTAAAATAGGCTTTGATGCTTGGCCAAATTCTTTAGTTTTGAAATTATGAAAAGCGGTAGTATAGTTTTTGAGAATTGAAAATAAATCTACATTTTGTAATGTTTTATTTTTGTTTTAACATAATCCACATTTGATCGTGAGCTTCCTAAAACTTGTACACACCATTGTGTCTTTTCTTTTCAGGGCATGTGGTTTACGAATTGAGAAGTCTGGAGATAGGGGAGATTTCATAGTTTCCCACAAGCCTTAATGGGTTGGGATATATTTTTAAGCTTGATTTTTAAAGGTCTAGATTTAAAGCAAATTGAAGAGGTGACTATTTCCATACTTTGAAAGGCATCATTTGATATCCCCTTTAAAGCTTGTAGTAATTTAAACATTCAGTATTTTGACTGTTAAACTACAGCAAGCAATGTAATTGTTATTGTAATACTCTGAATTTTAAACTACTTTTTCATGTGTGGGGCTAGTAATATTTAAATAATGGTCAGTTACGTTTTGGATGCTTCCCTATTGAAACAAGAAGTAGGTCTTAAGTCTTAAGTATACTACAGAGCAACATTTTTCCCAATTGAAAGGCCTATCTTCATATTGTTTTTATTTGTCATATACTATATGCCTGACCTCTCTGCAATGCAGCACTTTACTTAGAAAAGAAATGGTATCTGAGTATAGGTGTATATTTTATTTCTGTGTATAGCTAGAAGTGCAGTTTTGGCAAAAAAAAAAAAAATGCAATCAAGAGGACTTTGTAATAAAATCTTCTAAACATTTAATTTTTTTCTGTTATAGGAGTTCCTTCTGGAATATGACAAATTAGAAGAAAGGCCTCATCTGCCATCATCCTTCAACTACAACCCTGCTCAGCAAGCCTTCTAAAGACTTCCCTTTTCTTGGGGTATGGCTGTCTCAGCACAATACTCAACATAACTGCAGAACTGATGTGGCTCAGGCACCCTGGTTTTAATTCCTTGAGGATCTGGCAATTGGCTCATGCAAAGGGTCACCATTTGAGGTCCTGCCTTACTAATTATGTGCTGCCCAACAACTAAATTTGTAATTGTTTTTCTCTAGTTTGAGCAGGGTCTGAATTTTTCCATTTTTTTTTGGACAGCAGACATTGATCTGTAATGACAAAAAAGTACACTGACAGAGTTTACCACATAGTTTCCAAAATGTAAAAAAGAAAAAAAAACCCAGAAAAAAAAAAAACAAAAAACCCCAAAAAATTAGACAACAAAATTTGCATTGTTCATTGTAGCACTATTGGTAATAAAAAAAAAAATGTTTGTGCATTTTTATGTGAAGATCCTTCTCGTATTTCATTTGGAAAGATGAGCAAGGTCTGCTTCCTTCATTTTACTTCTCCCTTCTGTTTTTGAAAGGCAGTTTTTCGCCAAGCTTAAATGCAAGAATATCTGACTGTTTAGAAGAAAGATATGGCCACAACCTCTGGATGGTTTCTGGGGTTGTGTTATTACTGAGCTTCATCTTTCCAGAATGAGCAAAACACTGTCCAGTCTTTGTTACGATTTTGTAATAAATGTGTACATTTTTTTTAAATTTTTGGACATCACATGAATAAAGGTATGTATGTACGAATGTGTATATATTATATATATGACATCTATTTTGGAAAATGTTTGCCCTGCTGTACCTCATTTTTAGGAGGTGTGCATGGATGCAATATATGAAAACGGGACATTCTGGAACTGCTGGTCAGGGGACTCCTTTGTCGCCCTGTGCACTAAAGGGCCAGATTTTCAGCAGCCAAGGACATCCATACCCAAGTGAATGTGATGGGACTTAAAGAAGTGAACTGAGACAATTCACTCTGGCTGTTTGAACAGCAGCGTTTCATAGGAAGAGAAAAAAAAAAAAAGATCAATCTTGTATTTTCTGACCACATAAAGGCTTCTTCTCTTTGTAATAAAGTAGAAAAGCTCTCCTCACTGCAGTGTGGACTTTGATTTGAGATTGTGAAGTCATTTCTTCAGCAATGAAAAATGGAGAAAAAGAATACCTGTTGAAGTTTTTAAAATATCATGCTATCCAGCGGTTAAGAGACTTAAAAGGAAGTCTTTTAACTGCTGACAGTTTAATGAAATCATATACCATTTCACATGTAGGTCAAAAATAAAGTCTTAGTATAACCAGAAGAATAAAATGTAAAACATGGAAAAATATGGACTATTGTAGCATTTGACATAAATACCCTGAATACTCTTAGGGGTTTACCAAAATAGTTTCCTTTAAATATCTTCAGTAGTCACAATTTACTTTCAAGCTGATATTTTGCCACTTTAAAATACCATGGTTATTCATAGATAAGAGGTTTTTATTCACATGTTCTGAGAAGCCCAAACAAAATCATGAGAAAATTAATTCTTTCATTTCACTGTGCAATTTCACAATTTATCCTTTTGTGAGTTCTTTTCTATCTAAAGATGTATTTTTAAGTGCTTGAAGACTAAAATTACCAAAGCAAGAAAAAGACAGCAAAACAATGTGAGTTTATTTTTTTAATTCTAGGTTTTAACCCATTTTTCTATGTTGAAAAACAGTTTGTCATCTATCAAATGTTTTGAAATTAAACAATAACATTGTTGTGTTTATGTACCAGTTATAGTAACTACAACATTTCTGTATGTATCTTGAAATGAGAAAATTAACATAATATATATCAAATTATTTATCTTTTTTTTAAACCAAAGCACCTTCATACCAAAATTTATTACTATGATGCAAATGATCTTCATAGGCCCCAATACTTAGTGACAAATTTAGTACAATCCTAGGCAACTACTTTAAAAAAAATCAAGACTACATTTATGCAGAATATATTTAATTCATTTAAAAATATAATTTCTACATGGCGTCCAAACCAGATGGGACACACAGGGCAATATAAGATCTTTGTTTTTCTCAATACAAAATAGAACTTTCAGAAGCCACAACTTTCCAACCCCTACTGGAAAAATTTGATCTTAAGTCTTAATTTTGATAGTATAATTTTTTTTAATTTAATAGGTTTCATAGGGACCAATATATAGTGTCCCAAGTCAGTGCAGTTTTACACTTCAGCTTTTAAAGCTTAAAACCACACTAAGACTTTTGTGACACTCGGTATAAAGCATTAATGGGTCAGAAAAAGAAAAATATTTTCTCTAATTTATCTTACCACCATATACATATTTTCTTATGCCATTTTCTAATTTAATAGAATCTTGGGGGGACGGTTTCTTCTTTCAAAAATCAGAGACTTAAAAGTAGCTAAAATTTTAGAATATAAAAAGTTCAAGAGAGAATACTAGCCTTGACAGAAAATTCAGGTTATGGTTTTGATTTATTTAAACCGATGAAAGTCTGTAATTGTTATTACCTGCCTTGTTTAGAGAGAGCATTTGAATAAGCATATATCTGTGGCAGCAAATGCATCAAAGTTGATTTTAATTATTACATGTCATATCATTATTAGGTTTAATCCTGTTAAATGTCTTTCATTTTAAAAGACATGACTGTATTAAAAACACAATTTGATTCTTAATCTAGTTAGATTTTTTTTCCTAAAAAATCCTAACTACAAAAGTAACTCCTTTGAACCTAAAATTAGTACCATGTAAATGCCTTTGTTTTATTGCATTTATCAAACTATTTTCAGGAATTTGTCATCATAAAACTAATTCTCCATGGCGTGGTAAAACTAAAGGATTATTCTTTTCTTTTAAAATAATTACTTGGGATACCTTTAAGTAGAACATACAATGTTGAATGCTTTACCCCTTTTCTTCTGTCCCTGAAAATGCCTTTAATTTGAAAGAACAAAGTAACAGGCTCTATTCAAGAATAAAATGAATGAAATATTTGTACTTTAAAATAATTTACTGGGGCAGCTAGGTGGTGCAGTGGATAGAGCACCGGCCCTGGAGTCAGGAGGACCGGAGTTTAAATCTGGCCTCAGACACTTGACACTTAACTAGCTGTGTAACCCTGAGCAAGTCACTTAACCCCATTACGTAGACAAAATAATAATAATAATTTAATGACTTGGGTAATAATTTTACTTTAATTTTTTCTCAGCATTTTAAAGAAACCCTAAAGCTTAGTGTTCCCCCCCCCCATTCTCCTCCTCTGTGGTACTATAAAACATTAAGTCCTTCCTCCTTTAAGGTCCTTGTACTTCCAACCCTCTCTGCCCCATCCCCAAACCTAAGTTTGGCAGTTGAACATAGCACCAAAAAGCAGGACAAGGCTTTTAAACATTCCTTATTTGCTTGGTAGCACCAACATTACTGGGATTATACAAGACAGAACTACATTTACTCCATGGTTCTTTTATACCTCAGGGGGACCTGGATAAACAGGTGCCAGTAAAACAAGCTTCAGAGAATCAGATCACACATACCAAGGGTGTTTGTTGTTCGTTACGTGGTAGATGTCATCCTGGAGGGAGATCTCTAGAAGCATGCCACAAGACTCTGCCCTTGGCCTTGCCTTGTTTAGTGCTTTAGATGAAGGCACCCAAGGCTTGCTTACCAAATGTCCCAATGACTCAGAGCTGGAAGGTATAGCTAACAGAACAGATAACAGGTTTAAAATTAACATTTATCCTGGTAGATTGAGCAGAAACCAAGATGATAATAGTTCACAGGGTAAATTCAAGTCTCACCATTAGGTTCAGAAAATCAATTAACTTAACAGGGTGGTGGTTTGATAACAGTTTTGGAGGAGAGAAGGGGGGCACAAACCATAGGAATTTGAGTAGATCAGGAGCTCAATATAAGCCAAATATAATTAAACTACTAAAAAACTCACAATGTTAAACTGTAAATATAAGTATAGGAGAAGGAGCCCAGTCCAGTGAAAAAGAACAGTGGGCTGGGATTTGAAAGACCCAGTCAGGGGTGGGGAACCCGTGGCCTCGAGGCCACATGTGGCCTTCTAGGTCTTTGGGTTCAGCCTTTTGACCAAGTCCCAAGTTTTACTGAATAAATTCTTTTATTAAGGGGATTTGTTCTGTGAGGTTTGTATTCAGTCAGAGGGGTGCACTTGAGGACCTAGAAGGCCACCTGTGGCCTTGAGGCTGCAGGTTTCCCACCCCTGACCTAGACTTAAGTTCTGGTTTTGTCATCAATCTGTATGATCTTGGACATATCTTCAGCTTATTTCGTATTCTTATTTCTTCATCTTGAAAATGAAGAGGTTGGAGACCATTGTTCCATGGAGCACAGGTATTATGTAATATATGACTAGGGAGATAACACTTGGATACTAGCAATATTTTTCCCTCTAGAATATTGAATACAAAATTTTAGAAGACTTTGGGGACAATTTTTTCAGTATAAAAATAGCTTTAATTTACTCACACTTCCCCTGATCTCCCTTTATTCCAAGTATTCTATTTCCCTGAGACCCTTTGGACAAGCATTTATTTGTTTCATTGATAGGCTTCAAAGACTTTTTTCCCTGAGGTTTTGATTCTCAAGCTCAGATCTCAGGATTAAATGGTCCTATTGTATTATTGGTCAGACAATATTCGCAATTACCGCAAATTCCAAAAATTCACTTCAGGGTTATCACATGTGATAAAACAAGCAGGCAGAGGAGGATGACCATAATGGTGATGGCTCTAGGAAATCGTGAACAACATTTGAAGGAACTAGAAATGTCAAACCTAACAATAGCTAACATTTATATAGAGCTTACTGTGTATCAAGTACTATGCTAAATGCTTCCACTTAATCACCTTTGTTCCTCACAACAACGCCAGAGGTAGGTGCTATTATTTTACAGGTAAGGCAACTGAGGCAGCCAGAGGTTAAGTGACTTGCCCAGGGTTACACAGCTAGTGTTTTAAGGCTGGATCTGAACTTGGGTTTTCTTGACTAAGGGAGACACAACAGATTATCTGCAAATATTTAAAGGGCCATTAGGAAGCAAAGACTATATATCTTCACTGCTTCAGAAAACATTAGGGTCATCTAGTAAAAGGACGTCAAAGGCCAGCTGATCTAACCCCCTCATTTTACAGGTAAGAAAACAATCTCTGGGATGTTAAATGACTTACACAGGCTCATACATAGTATGATCAAAGTGGGATATGTTCTTTCCTCTGTACCATGCTGCCTTACGTTATGAGGAGGCAAGATATAACTCCTCAGTATATTGAGAAAACTTTACATAATGGTGTCAAATAGGTTCAATATGTTGAGAGAAAATTTTACATGGTGTCAGATAGGTTGCCTTATAAGTTGAGTTCCTTTCAGTCAATGATACACACATGCACAACCATTCCCTGCCTCTAGTAGTTCACGTTCCAACATGCATATAACTATGTAAGTAAAAGAGATTTGCAATGGAAAAGAAAGGTCTCAGACAAGGCACTAAGGCACTAGCAGTAGTAGGAGGGACTGGCAAAGGCCCCCTGCAGAAGTTGAAATATGAGCTAAGTCTAGGAGGAGGCCAGCAAAGCCAGGTGAGAAAGAGAATTGCAGGTGTGAAGAAGTCAGTGAAAATATAGTCAGGAGACTGTCATGTGCAAGGGGCAGCAGATATAACCAGTATAGCTGGATGGTGGAATATGTGGAGGGAAATGAGGTGTAAGAAGGCTCAAAAGGTAAGAAGGGGCCATTACTAGACATTTAAGCATTCTTTCATTAGGTGGGAAATTAGACTATTTGATCCCGAGATTCAGATACTGTCATAGTATTGTAGCACTGAATTCATTATGATACAATTACTGGGTTTGAAAAAAATGCACTCTCAAGCACCAAACTACTCTATGGATCCATATCCATATATATATATATATATATATATATATATATATATATATATATATATATGGATATGGATATGGATTCTATAGTGATTTCATTGTTGCAGTTTAAAATTGCTTACTCTTGATAGTAACTTAACTCATGAAACAGATGCCAAGATCCTTGTTACGCTTCTTTTCAAACAAAAGGCAGGGAATGGGCATTTTTAAGAAAGTCTTTCTTTAATCTATGAAGATTAAAGGGGAGAGTGAAATAAGGTTCACGATTATATCTGGCTTTAAGACAGAGGTTCTTAAAATTGGGCCCATAAACTTATTAAAAAATTGATAAATAGTATTTCAATATAATTGGTTTCCTTTATAATCCCATATTGTTTTATACATTTAAAACATTCTGAGGGCTCAAAGGCTTCATTTGGCTGCAAAAAAAAAAAGTTTTATGATACAAAAAGCTCAAGAACCTCTAATTAAAGATTTGTAGAGGGCTTAAAAAATAATAACCCTCAACTATTCCCATTTTTAAAATGAAGAAATTGAGGCAGAGTGGTAGTAAATAGTGCAACTATTACTTGAGCTGAGGTCTTCCTGACTCCAAGATAATTTTTAAAAGCATCTCTTCCCCTCCCCAGCATATCTGAAGCACCATCATCTAAATTAGGAATTGGAAATATAAAATTTTAATAAGTAGGTCTCTTTTAGCTATGGTCAACATTAAGATTACTTTTGAGAAGAGGTCTGTAGATTTCACCAGACTACCAAATGGGGTCCATGACAAAAATTTTAGAGCCCGTTCTAAAGACTCCACTGTGAAAGGTATAGCCAGAGAAATCAACCACTAGGGAAGTCTGACCACAGTATTACCAAGACTGTTGTCACATCTGGGACAAAAGTTCATTTGCTTTCTCTATTGGTACTTAGTTTTAACAATATGTTGTTTTCATGTTCTAAATCTAAATCAAGCAACTACTTAATTATAGGCATATTGGGATAACTGCTGTTTTGGGTAAAATGCATAATTATCAAGCAAAAATGCTTTTAGTTATTTGTTTAAAATAATTTTCGTCTGAAGATTCTAAGTCTGAGGAACATGTAACCCACAACTCCCTTTTACATTTGAATGACTTGCTCAAGACCACTGAATTAAGTGATAGGGCCAAGATTCAAATCTCTCAGGTCACACTTATGAAGCCAGCATTCATTTATGCTACCTCCATTAACTGAAATTGTTTTCTTTTACCCAGTTAGGTACTGTTTATTTTGTGAAAGCACTTTGACTTGGCAGAATTTTAGGCAAATAGTTTTAGAATTACAGCATTAATACAGCATGCTTAAAAGTTTTTATGCCCTATAATTTTTCTTTCATAGTTTCTTAAATAGAACTCTGTTTAAAAAAGATTTAACGGCTAGGCCCCCATCTTGGGGTAGCTGGGTAGATCCTCTGTAGCAGATTCATGCGAGAACACAGATGAGTTGGAATATGCATAGCTGAAGGAGGTACCCACATTAATAATATTAACAAATCCATTGATCTTTTGAATACAATTAATGTACTTTTTATGGGTTTTCTTACTCTTTACATTTCAGATCTTAATGACAGATATCACACACCTACTAAATAATAAAATGTATATGACTATGAAGTAACAATTTTTCCCCGTTTAGAAAACAAAACCAGTTTTATTTTTATCTCGTATGGGTAGCTAAAAATGACTGAAGGTATCTGGTGCTTTTTAAGATATTACGTACATCATACCACACTGCATAGGAGATAGTTAAACATTTTCAAACAAGACTGTCCAACCTAATGCTTTATAATTTGTCACTAGACCGCTAACAAAAAGTGGTTTGGGTTATATTTCAATGCTATTCATGATGTTTCTAGTTTTAATTTAAGATAGTTTTATAATTCATCAATCTATTCCAGTGGGATATGGGAAAAATTGATAATATGTAAAAATACTTCAAACTTTTTTGAAAACATACGATCTTTAAGTCTAAGAGCAGTTCTATCTCAATGTTTCAGCCTGTCTTGTTAGTTTTCTAACAAAGGATTCATGACTATTGAAAATTTAAGATTATTTTGCAGAACTATATAGATCAACAAAATTTACATGAGTAAATGACATAATGTGGTTTCATGCTCCATTCTCCCTCTATACAAAAATAAAAAGATTTGGGGCAGCCAGTATGTTTAGTTTTGAAGCTACCTTTAAATCTGTTACATAGTGAACATTTATTTTAAGATGTGGCTTGAAATACCATATGTAACTCAGTTGCATGGCAGGCAAGCTGTTTTACAAGGGAAATTGAATTGTTAAATATTTCTTGTTAAGGAAAAGCTAAGGAATATTTTCATAATAGTCTTTAAAACTAATCAGATAATTATATATAATTAAAAAGATACCTGTATACCTCAATTTCCCTTCAAAAGTCAAACAAGTTTTATGCATACATTCCAATAGTACATCTATGTACATTTCAAATTAATATATTAAAGTGGATATAGACATTGTTTAGAATCTATGCTTTTATATATGAAGATAAATCATTATGTAGTTCAGTATACGCACTGGCATTAATAATAAGCAACATAAAATTTCAGCTTGGGAAAATTCTTGTTATTTGTGAATGAAGTCTCTGGATCAGTCAGATTGCCCTGAGAGTAAGGATTCCAAGTGATTCAATTAGTGTAGGGTGCATCCAGGATGAGGAAACTCTTTCTACTTATTCAGTTCAGCACTTTCTCTGCAATTTGTAGTTTCTCTAGCACTCAGACTGGGTTATGTGACTTGCCCAACCATCACTTGTCAATCAGCCACTATGTCAAGACATGGAACTTGAACCCACGTCTTCCTGGTTCTGAGGTCAGCTATCCACAACACCATGCAGGCTCTCATCTGATACTGGATTATTGTTATTATTTTGTTTTTGCACTTAGAGCTGGAAACAACTTTTTTTGATCATCTTGTCCAACTTGGTCATTTTAGATGAAGAAGCTGAAGCTAGAATTGGCTTTTAGCGTCAAGGTCACCCTTTCCTTGTTGCCGTCTAGGTACACTCTGTATACGCTTATGCCAAGATGTAATCCTTTGAAATCCAAACATTTAACCAGCTGTGTGGCACCAAACAAAGCTCAAATTGCCTTTGCTTTAGGTAACCTCACTTGTAAGTGGAAGAAGTTGGGCTACATGATCCAGCTCTTAACAAATTTTGATGGATTTTTATGAACAGAAAAATACCCAAAAAAAATTACATCAGCACAGGGTTCAGTGTCAGAGGACCTGCTACTTACTACCCATGGGACCTTCTGGAAGTCTCATCACTTCTCCATGACTCAATTTCCTCATTTGTAGGAGTGGGAGGCCTAGATGGCTTCCAAGGTTCTAAATTCTATGTCAGTTCTAAATCCTATGATTCTATGATCCTTCTGCTGCCAGGTACACAACTATTTAGGTTGATGTTCTGCATGTGAAATATAGGTTGTCTAGTTTCTAAGGAATGGGGTTTGCAAGAAGAATCTGGGAAGAAGGCCAGGAGTCTGTTTCTTAGTTCCCTTAAGTCAGCTTCTATTATTTTGCTCAAAGCTAGTTCCCAGCTATTAAGTGTTTATGGTGAACCCAGCACAAGCGTAAGGAATCAAATTGAAATCAGAATGATACTTATTTTTGATTCCTGGAAATGCACTTAAGTTAACTTGAAAACTAAATTTAGAGCCGAGTTACATGGGTTGGCAAAAATCAAGTAAACTTAGTTTGCCAGATTATGAGGAGTTTATTAACATGTAGGACACTGAACTTAACTGCCTGCCTTGTTTAAAAAGCTCAATATTTTATAAATTATAAATAAGCATATTTAAGAGTATAATTTCCCTATAATTGTAACAGGGGGACCTATACTGATGACCTCATAGATGTTTTAAAGTACTTAAAAAGTATCATAATGTTGTCATGCTTTAATTTTGAAAATGAAGAAATGTTCTATGTCATCTTTATTTAAGCACCATGTTTTTTTCTAGATAAATGGATAGAAATAGCAGGAAATTGTTATATCAAGTCCTCTGTATTAATGATGACATTTATGAAAAGAACAGGTTAAAAAATAGACAACTTGGAAGATTTCTGAATGATACATGCAGGGAATTTGTATAGATAGAACATATATAGGAAAGCACACAAACCTATAACAAAGCAAGAAGGCCAGTTCCTAGGAATCAGCATTCTGGAAACTTATTTATGTTACATAACTGTCAAGATCTAAAAGTTAACCAGAATTGGGAAGATTCAAAATTAAAATTTTCTACAGCTAAAATAGAACATCTAGTACAATTTGCTGAACCGAAGAAAAAAAGAGAAAAAAAAAACCTTGTATTTTGCTTTTCTTGTTAGATCATATTGGAAAATAATGGCATATATTGTTTTTGCTTTTTAAAAAAACAAACAACACTATGAACTTTGAATAATGGTTAAGATAGGTGAAAATACCCAAATATGGTTTCTAGTATTTGTAAAAAATGTTACTGCAATGACTAAAAAGGCCTATGAAATGAAAACACGGGTATTTGGGGGGTGAGGAGTGGGAGGTGGGTAAAGAAAAAGAAAAGTTTGGTACAAATTAACTTGCAATTTTATTTTTATATGAACTCTTTACCAATGTAACTTTCATATTATCTATTTAAAGTCTTGACACTGAGTATCAACTCCAGAAATCAAATGGCACAGAAAGGGTGGGTGATATCATTCATATATTTCATTTGGTCCTATGTAATCTATCATTCACAGAAAGAACTAAAACCTACTCAGAAGCTGGATTTTAACTGGAAATGTTGATGAGACAATATTTCTTCATTTTCCATTTATCTGAATTATGCATGTCATATAAGCAAAAAAAAAATTCATTATCAAAAACAAAATCCATAAAGGTACCATATTATCAATTCTTTACCAAAATACTTTTCTAACGTACCTAAATTCCTTTCCAGTACCAGCATACCAAAACATTCTACAATTCTTCCCTACATCATCTTTCCCTTTCCCAATAGTAATTCCTTTTGTAATCCTGCAACAGACTTCCTCCTTTTTTTTTGACATTGTGAATTGTAGACTTATCATCAGTTGCTGTACTTTCCTGTAGGAGAACACTGAAGAAAAGAACAAATTATAAAGAGTAATGTTCTAATGATACTTGCTTTAATATTGTAGGCTTATGTTTAATGAAGCAAATAGCTTCTTGACTTGGCATGATTCCACTGCAAATATGAATTAGGAAAGGCAAATTTGCAATTTTGTTTGATAAACAAAATCAGAAACTTTGTTGAGAGGTCAATAGTTCCAAGTTGGGGTTTTTTTGTTTGTTTTTAATCTGTTATCTCTAGTTTCTGTATAGAAAAGGACTGGGTTCCATTATACTACCACTTAAGAACAGAGGAAAAAACTGCTGAAGAGAATAACCTCATGCTAAGCTGTTCTAGAACCAAGGGCTTCCCAAGCACCTTGTAAAACAATCAAACTCTATTTGGGAACCACTGAGTACTACTGAAAACCTGTTTTTGGAAATTGAGTGACTTCCATGAGGAAAAAACAACAACAAAAAAATCAAAGAAATAAGAACTAGGATATTTCAAAAATATTACTATAATAATTCTGGCCCAATTATACATTGATTAGAAATAGAAACTGATTTAAATGTTAAGTTTCTTGCAGTAACTGAACACTTACTAACCAATTTAAATGACTGCAAATGTAATATAAAGATATTAAAGATGATCTAGGGATAAGCAATAAAAATATAAGAGCAAAAAGGTGAAAAGCAGAGGAAACAGAAGGCTGAAGGGTGACAACTTCAATGGTTTTAAGTGTTAGTCATTTAATGTTTATTAAGAAAAACATACATTCAAGCGTATCAAGCATCTATTTGCTAAGGGCTGAGAAACAGATAAATAAGCTGTGGTCCCTCACCTGAAAGAACTACTACATTAGCCTTCTTCTTGTTCCTTGAACAAGACCTCCATCTCTAGACTCTGTGCATTTTCTCTGGCTGAACCCCATGCCTAGAATATTCTCCCTCAAGCCTTTCCCAATCTCTCTTAAATCTAGTGCCTTTCCTTGTTATTTCCTATTTATCCTACATATATCTTGTCTTTATATAGTTGTTTTGGTTTTGCCTCCCCCATTAGACCGTGAGCTCCTGGAGTTCGGGGACTGTCTTTTGTCTCTTTTTGTATCCCCAGCACTCAGCACAGTGCCTGACACATAATAGGTGCTTAATAAATGCTTACTAACAAACCCTGGATGGGGTAAGACAAACAGAATTTAATGGTGATAATCATACCTGAGCCTTAGAAACACAGGGAAGTCAACAATCTTGTCCCAACTGAGAGGGAAAAGATTGGCCTCGTATAACCTCATAAATGTTGTAGGTGTTTTTAATGAATCTTACTAATTAATTCCTTGAACTTAAAAAAAAAAAACCTCAGTAAAAGTATTCTAGTACTGAATATAATACTCTTAGTAATTAAACCCTGAACAATATACAATCATTCATTATTTGGAAAAAGGATAACTTTTTCCCTCTATGTACAGCGTACATAGAGTCTCCCAGAGTAAGTATCCTAAAAGTGCCTTCACTTTCTTGAAGAGGAAGAATATTATATGTAAAAAGGATTATTGAAAGAAGAGGGTTTGACATTTTAGGCTAGTCACCCTCTTTGTGGATGTAAAACTGTAATTAATTATTTTGCTTTATTCATTCCTACAAAGGAAAGAGAATTAAATCCCTTCCTGAGTAAAGAAGATCTACTTTGAAATGATCTCATTTGATCCTCCAAAGAGCCCAGTAAAGTAGGTACTATTATTTTCCCCATTTGGTATATGAGAAAACTGGGGCGGAGAGAGATAGCTATGAAATGTCTAAAGGTGGAATTTGACCCTAAATCTTCCTGATTCCAAGTCTTGTACTCATCACTTCCTCAAAGACTGAGGACTGAATACACTGAGGAAAGAAGAGTTACTTTCATGGCACAAAAGGGGTTTATCACAAAGGATTATGATACCAAACAAAGGTGATTTTCCAAGACAATGAATGATTCATTCAGAAAAAAACAATTTGGGTCACAGAATTTAGAAATGACATATTGTCCAACACATACCTAAACAGAATCTCCACTAAAACATATGAGTTAAGTGGTCATTCAAGGTCTAAAGTCCTCTAAAGGGGGAACCCACCAACCACATGGCAAAGCAGTCTGTTTCTATTCTTGACAGTTCCAATGATTAGGAAGTTTTTTCCTGATATCAAGCCTAAATTGCTTGTTTGCAATTTCCACCAACTGTTCTTGGATCTGCTCTGGGGGCCAAACAGAACAAATCTCATCTAACCATTACAGCAGGCCTTCAAATACTTGAAGATAGCTATCATGCCTCTTAAGTCTTCTCTTTTTCAAGGACGACCTGAAATGGTGGTATCAAGAACTGAACAGCACTACTCTAGATGTGGGCTGACCAGGGCAGAGTACAGAACGACTATCTTGGACATCTTCCTTAGTGCTGAAGGCTCCCTCTCTCTTATTTGCCCAAGATCAAATTAGGTTTTTTAGCTGCTTTTATTGCACTGCTTGACTCTTACCAAGTTTGCAGTCCACCAAAACCCATAGATCATTTTTCAAACAAACAGCCATCTAGCCATGCTACCTTTATCCTATACTTAAGAAACTGATTATGTAAGCCAAATGCAATACTTTACATTTATGCCTACTGAATTTCATCTTCTGCTACAATTTCATCATTCAGCCCCAAATAGTTTGGGACCTGGATGGTAATGGAGTAGATGAGCTTTCCTTCCAGTCATCAGCAAAGGTGCTAAGTATGCCATTAGGAGTCAAGGATACGTTTATCGGTCACTAATAAAAACTTTCAAAAGCTCAGGACCAACCATAGGTCCCTGGGGCCTCTTGCCAAGATGACTTTGAATCATTAATAAAAATATTCTTTTGAGTCTAGCCTTTCAACCAGTTCCAACTCCATGTGATTATATTATTTTCTAGTCCATTTCTCTCCATCTGTCCCATAAGAATAGGAAAAAAATGCTTTATAAAATTCCTTAATTCAGGCCACAACTACCTCTATCCAGGATGATTGCAATAGCCTCCTAAATGGTCTCCCTCTATCAGGTCTCTCCCCCACTCCAATCCATATTCCACACACCTGCCAAAGCTATTTTCCTAAAGCCACAAGTCTGACCCCTGTCATTTCCCTACCCAAGGAAATCCAATGGCTTCCTATTGCCTATCGGATGAAATGTGTAAAGCCCTGTTGGATTTTTTAACCCTTCACAACCTGGCCTCACTCTACAATTCCACTCATTATATACATTATTGCCATTCCTGTTCTTCACAGCCCAAACTGCCCTTCTTGCTATTCCTCATATCCTTCATCTTTTTATATGTGCCTTCCCTATCTGACCTTCCCCCATGCCTGGAATGCTTTCCTTTCTCACATAGGCCTCACAGAATCTGTTACTTCCATTATAAGCCAGCTCAAGTTATATGAACCCTTTCCTGTTCTCTCACCTGCTACTGCCCTCCCTCCATAAACTACCATGTATGTGTGTGTATGTGTATACACACATATGTGTGTATATATATATATATTTTTATACATGCTTACGAATGTACATGCTGCCTCCCTCATTAGAATTTAAGTTCCTCTGTATCCCCAGCACCTGCCACACAACAGGCAATTAATGATTCTTAGCTGACTGCTTTGCTAAAATCCAGGTATCTCTGATATACTGAAAGGAAACAAGGTGAGTGGGGCACAACCTTGCTAATGAAGTTGTTTTTTTAATTGCTACTTCCTTTTCTAGATGTTTATGGCTTCATTCATCCATTCTAGAACCTCCCCTAAAATTGAGGTCAAGCTCATTTGCCTAGTTTGCAATACTGTTCTTTTCCCTTTTTGAAAATCGTACCCTGCAGAACCTCGACCTCTTCCCGTGGCCTTTCAGACAGCACTGACAGCCGCTGAGCCAACACACCTGCCAGTTATTTCAATACCTGAGGATGTACTTCATCTGGGCATCCACTTGAATTCATCAAGGGCAACTAGGTGCTCTCCCACTAGGTCCTCATTTACCTTGGCTATCAACTCCCTGTCAGCCATTTTTGTCCTGTCACTTCCAGTGCTTAGGTGATTCTGAGTAGGGGGGAAAAACAGAAGAAAAATGAGAATTGAGCAGCACTGTCTTTTCTTGATTTATCATTTGTCATCTTCCAATTCACTACCACGCAACTTGCTTCGCTGCCTAACACCTGAGCCTTTCTTGCAACTTCAAAGTGATCAGAGCTGGTTTTAGGGTGGAGAGCTCAAGGAGGACGCAGGTGCCCATCTCTCGGAAGAATGAAGAATCATCGGTAACATATGAGCGCCAGAAAACAAAATGCAAGGATGATAATGACTCAAATAGCAACATACTAAATACAACAAATGATCGTAAAAAGAAATTCCATGAACGTGTGTCATTTGGGACAGCAGATCGAGGAAAAATATCGACGTCTACGCAAAGATGTATGAGAGTATAGCTACCTAGGGAGGATGCCTCTAAATGGCAGTCAGGACCTAACTTGAATCTTTATTTGTTACGAGAACCTGCCTCCTCATCGGAAAGGAAAAATGCTGGTGTTTTGCAGACGAGAAAAAAAAAAAATCAGAGGCAGCATATGGGGAAGCAGGTGTCTACACAGAGATTAGAAGGATCTGGAAGGGACCCCAGAGGTCATCTAGATGACTGCCATTCACTTTACGGATCAGGAAACTGAGGCTCGGGGAGGTTGCGACTCTCCAAAGATCACACGGCTAGCTAGCGACAAAGGAGCCAAGTTTTTGAACGTAGGTCTTCCTGGCTACAAGTCCAGCATTCTCTCCACTACAACGCGGGGCTTCTCTAGAGGAGTAAAAAGCAAGACAAAACAAAAGCCAAACAATCCCACAAGAGGAAGGAGACTTGGGATGAGAGGGCGGGGAGGAGATGAGAGCTGGAGAAACTTGACCCGCCTCCCCGCGAGGTGCGTCTGCAGGTCCCCGCGCTTCGGGGATGCTGAATCCGGCAGCCCCAGGGGACTAAGCGGCTGAAGACCTGGGGGAGCCTAAGAGACACAAATCTGCTCTTTGGTAGCCCCGTAGGAAAAATCTCTTTCCCCGGCCCCCGCTGCCCAGCAGGTCCCCACCTTTCGGCCCCCGAGGGGGCGGTTATTTTGGCTGCTGGGACATCCCTGGTCTCCGGGCTGCTAGAACGATTTCGTTTCCACCAGCAGAGGGGCCCCCATCCCCACCCCCCACTGCTAGGGGAGGCGGAGAGAGACGAATCCCGGCCGACCCAAGTCCAGATGCATCCTCGGCGCCCGAGGCAGAGACGCCGGCGGCGGCGCCCGCGTGGGCCCCGCTGCGCGCGAGCCTGCGCAGACCGCGGCCGTTTAGAACGCCCGCGGGGGGCGGGGCCAGCGCGCGCCGGGACCGTTACTCCCCGACACTTGGCGGGGGGGGGGGGTCCGTCTTGATGGCTGCCTCCGGATTGGACAGTTCCGGGCGCGCTTTCTCGGTCGCCAGAAGTGTGAGGAGCCTTCGAAGGCTAAGGGGTCTTTTCCCCGGGCTGGAAGCCCGTGCCTCGTCCCTCTCAGTTTCTGCTTCACAGCTGCTCGCTCAGGGGGTCTCTGCCTCGCTTCCCGGCGGGGGTCTCGTCCCTTCCCTTCACCTTAGCCTTGGGATTCCAGTCTCTCCACCCCCCTCCCCCCATTCTTTTCCCTCCATCCGGACTCCTTGGACACTATTGTAAAGTATAAACCAGAGCTTCCAGGGAAGGAGGAAGGGGAGGGTGGGGGTTGAAAAGGAGTCGGGGGCTCCCCGCTCCCTCCTCCCCACCCTCCGTGCCTCAGACCCCGGCGGAGAGGCGCTGGGGAAGGGAAGCGTGAACGCGAGCGCTTCCCGTGCTCGGTCGTCCGGCAGCCTCAGCCTCCCGCTACACCCCCCCCCATCCCCCGCCCGGGCTCGGGCAGCCTCGATCTCGGCTGGGAAGGGGGGGGGGAAGGAGGCTGGGAAGCGCTCGAGAGGAATGGGAAACACCCCGCGAGGGGCGGGGGAGAGGAGAGGAGGGGCAGGGCGCGCGCCGGGCTGCGCTGCCGCCTCCGGCTCCTCCAGTCTGGCCTCGGAGCGGTGCGGAGCGCAGGGGGCTCCCACGCGGGGGCTCGGCCGGCCCGGCTCGCTCCCCCGCGGGCGGCGGGCGCTCCTGCTGGCAGGAGGCCGGCTCACTCCCTTTGTTCTTTCTCTTCCCCCTCACCTCCCACTCCCCTCCTGTCTCGTGGTGGCGGCTCCTCCCGCCGGAGGCTGTCGGGCTGCTCGGGAGAAGGGGAGGGGGGAGGGGAGGGGGAGGAGGAGGAGGAGGAGGAGGAGGAGGAGGAAGGCGCTCGAGCTCTCGGGGCGTCGGGGGCGATGGCGAAGATCAGGGTGGCTTACGAGTACACGGAAGCGGAGGACAAAAGCATCCGGCTAGGCTTGTTCCTCATCGTCTCGGGCATCGTGTCGCTCTTCATCTTCGGCTTCTGCTGGCTCAGTCCCGCCCTGCAGGACCTGCAAGCCAAGGCGGCCAACTGCACGGTGCTGTCGGTGCAGCAGATCGCCGAGGTGTTCGAGTGCACCTTCACCTGTGGCGCCGACTGCCGCGGCACCTCGCAGTACCCCTGCGTCCAGGTCTATGTCAACAACTCCGAGTCCCACTCCCGGGCGCTGCTGCACCGCGACGAGCACCAGCTGTTAACCAACCCCAAGGTAGGTCCGGCCGGCCGGGGGCGGGAGGCTCACCTGGGAGCCCGCAGCCGAGGCGTGTGGATGGGGGGCGATGGGCCAGCGAGCCGGGGGTCCCCGCTCTGCCCGCGGAAGGACGAGAGCTGATGCCGATGCCGCCGCCGCCGCCGCCGCTCGCAGGTTTTCTTCCTGAGCTTTCCGGGCTCCCCGAGGCTACACCCCGGACCGGCCTCCCTGCTCGAGAGCTCGCTGGGAATCCCGCACCTGTGAGAGGCAGCGGCGGCTCGCGGCGAAGACACCAACACTTGGCAGTAAAGTTAACTTTTCTTTCCTGCTGGTTGAAGCCCGGCAGCCAAAGCCGCCGCTGTGCACCCCACCCGCCGTGGAGCAAGGGCCGGGCGTGCCGCTGTCCGCGGACTGACTGAGGAGCGGGAGCGGGAGCTATCCACGAATGCCCTGCAGAGACAGAGGTCCTGATTTCGTGGTCTTGTAGTCTTAGAGAAAGCCCAGGAACCTGTTGGGTGCTGGGGGGTGGAGGGTGCAATTCCTTAAGTAGGGGCGTAATGCAGGGAGACTTCTTTAAAATACAAATCTGATCAAATGAAATCTATTGAACCTGCCTTCCCTAGAAACTTTTCCTGCCTAATTGAAAAATCAATCAGTAAGCTCATATTAAATGCCTGGCACTGTCTAGAATACAAAGAATGAAACAGTTTAGGGATACTTCTTTAAAACACAAATATGGTCCAATGAAAGCTAAGTTATCCTTCCCTTTCAAGTTCCACCTTATTGAAAAAAATGAATAAATCAACAAGCATTTATTAAGTGCCTACTATTTGCCAGACTCTGTGCTAGGATTCCAGTACAAAGAATGAAACCATCCTTAGCCTCTAAGACCTTGCATTCTAAAGGAGGAGTTGACATCTTTGGGACTCGGCAGGACTGGACAGTGCAGTTTACACTAGGACAACTGTTAGGGGGATCTGCTTATAAAATGCAATGACCTTAGTCTGGGAATTAATTGAATCTTTGCAGCTCCTCCCGGGCTACCAGAAAGACTTTTTCCTTTTCTCTCTTTTCTTTCTTCCATCGGACATAGGAAAGGAAAGGATAGATCTTGGCAAAAGTACTCAGGATTTTTCTAATTCCTCCTGATGCCTAGCTCCATGATTAAAGGGAAGAGATTCAGAGAGGATCCATGATGAGAAGCAAAATTAAGGGCTACCAGTTTAAATTACTAGCTTGAAGTTTTCCTAGTCTCCCTTTAAGGGAACAGTGTTCCACATGTGTTGATATTTTGACTAGTTATCTTTCATTAATACAGAAAATTTTGAAAGTTGGTTTCATTGAGTGTTAAAAACTAAACAGTCAAATGCATACTGCAGGAACCTTTACCCATGGCCTGTGAAAGCTCTTGCATTAAACTTTAAATTCTTGGTTTGAGATGTAAAGGAATTTATTTAACCTAGGAGTCCTTTGTTCCTAAGTGATCTTGAAGAAAACAGTTTTCTTCATTTTTAGTTAGAAATGTAGATTTCAGAAGCAAAGTAAAATACCATAAGAGGTTAGAGGAAATACAATTTTTAAACTTGCCAGGAGATAATGATGCCTTAAAGATAAATATTGCCAATTAACCTGCTTAATACTCCATTGTGTAAAGATAATTTTCACTTAATCAAAGTATTAGAAACATCATTTTTTAGGAGTGAACCAAGACAAAAGAAGTGCCAGAAAGTAATAGTGAATCATAAGATCATAGAATTTCAGAGCTAGAAGAACATCTATTCCATGTCAATTTCACTTTAAAAATGGAGACAAAGTTAGTGAAGCTCTGTTATCTTGAAGAGATAATTTCTGATACAGTAACAAGTCAGGCAGCTCTTTCTATTGCTAATAACTTAAGACAGAACAACGACGAATTACTAAGTCCTGTAAAATACCTTGGACAAAGACTTAGAATCTCAAAGCAAGTTTTGAAAATTCTGGTAGGAGAAAAATTGGAAGCATTAGTAGATAGATCTAAAATCACTTGGAAGCAAATACTTTATGTAATACTTAGATTTGATTTCATATGCCAAGAGTCTGTTTCTTTAGAGTGCCAATTCTGATGTTGGCAGGATAGATCTTGAAGGAGTACCTGGGCAAAATAACATTTTTAAAGAAGCTCTAATAGAATTCAAGAAATAAGTCTAGGAAAAATACATATATGTATGTATGTATATATGCATGTGTGTGGATATACATATATATGTGTGTATGTATATATGTGTGTATATACATGTGTGTATATATATATATGTATATATACACACACATATATACCTATGCCCACACATTTTTGGAAAAATAAGAGACATTCAATTCAAGGTTGAAGTAGAGCATCTTAGTCAAAACTTAAATCTCCCCCAGCCAGCATTTTTACTAGGGGAGATTCATCCAAATTGTTAATAATTTACAATATTAATGGAATACAAATTTATGCTGTGGCTGTAGTCTTTCCATTTCAGATTAGTATGGGCCACTAACAGAAAAATAAATGATAAGTAAATACATTGAGGCAGTGCCAAGTACAGATGCAGAATGTTTAGGTAAAAATTACTTTTTTTTTTTTTTTTTTTAATCCCTGACCTGTTATTTCATTGGTGTTAGGCAGCTCCTGATAAGGAACTTCCTCTTCCTATTTGGGTCAGCTTTTGTTCTGCCACTTAAAGTCATTGTGTCTAAGGCACAGAGAGGTTAAATTACTTGCCCTGAGTCAAACCATATCAGACAATATTCCCAATTTACCCTTGCTACCAAGAAAGAAATCCTTCCTTCCCAAAATTTCCCCTTCTGTAATCTACTTTTTGATTTTTTCACTTCTCTCCAATGACCTCTATGTGAAACTCCCTAAGACCCCCAAATCCCTTTCCAGAACATGTAGGGAGTATCCCTGCCTCCAAAAATAGCCTAGACCCCCAGGAATCCAAGATTTCTTTCTTCTTCATTACTTATCCCCCCCAGAAGCAAAATTTAGTAAACCATCACTCAAAAAAATTAGACCAAGGTTTTAAAGAATTTTTTTTCATCTTCTCCCCAACCCTAAACTCTACAGACTACTTTATTAATTGTAATGGAAGTCAGAAAGAGTTTTGGAAATATTACAGAGAACCATGAAAATCATGTATTACTAAAAACACTAGTGAATAAATTTTGTTTCTGGCTGATCTAACTTTTAAAGGAGTTTTAATTCTATTTGACTTAATTATCAGCATCTATTTTGACTCTTGTGGACAAGAAAATTGGAACAGAAATGATTCCTCTATCAATTGCAATGTTAGAGTTAACCCTCTATTATCTGTAGACAAATTAACTCTTTTGTGAGCTTCCTCTTTGCCATCCTTGTGATAACATTCTTCTGAATTATTTCCCTGGGCCACTGAGTTAGTATGTGCTTAAGGGATATAAATGCATTTTAACATTAATTTAAAACAACATAATTAAGAAATTAAATTGGAGGAAATCAAATAAAGAATTCCAGAGTTGAAGATAAATAGTTTCTGTTTTTTCCAAAATATTTTATATTGTTTATACTACTGCTTTCCTCCATTAACACAGATAATTGAGAGTTCAGTGAATTACGTTTGAATAAAGACAAATATTTAAAGTGCTGTTCTGTCTACAGAATACTTGCAACTAAATGGTCCAGTGGATAGAGCTTGGAGACTTGGAATTAGGAAGATCTGAGTTCAAATTTTGCCTCACTAGGTTTGGCCATGTGACTCATGGCAAAGCTCTCTGTGCCTCACTTTCTTCATCTGTAAAAATAAAAATAAAAATAATAGCATCTATATCACAGAGTTGTTGTGAGGATCAAATAAGTTAACTTATGTGAAATGCTTTTCAAACCTTAAAACACCATATAAATGCTACTATTAAAGCTTTAGAAGAATTAGGAGGAAGAGTAATAAACTAAAAGTACTACGAAGGAGATAGAAAATACAGTAAGGGGAGGGAAAAAAGGGAAAACAACTAAAAGGGACTCTGCAATTTAGGCTGAAGGATAGCCAAAGTTAAGAGACTTCCAAGAATTATCACTCAGCACAACAAAAAAAACTGCCTCTGGGGCTCACATGTCCTGTGTTTAGTTTCATCGGGCTCAAGGGTGAGCCTAAAATCTCTGACTCAGGCTTTTGAATGGAGTTTCAGGTTGTGGTTTCCAAGACAGGGCCAATTTTTTGTCTTAACGCCTTTTCAAATCTTTATTCTTTTAGGAAAGGAACTATAGAGTTAGTTAGACTGATCTTATTTTAAAAATTGAGTATACTAAATAATTTTGTTTGTATCTTAAAATAGCTCTTAAAACATTTGTTGAATTATCACGAGAAACCACTAGTCTGTTGAAAAGACCTACCTTCATCTTTGTCTGTATAAGCTTTAGAAATAAATATATAACTTTACCCCATCCCTCTTTAACTTCCATCTTTAGGTAGAATGTACAGAAGTCACCATCACTTGAAAAACCCCCAGAAAAAATGTGTTTATGAAAGAACAATGAGATGCTAAATTTTGTTTGATAGTGATAGTGATCTAGTGATTCTTAATATAATCTAATTATATTATGAACCATAAAGTACATTGATTTTAATTACTTTGTGCTATTATTATTAAAAATATGCTTCTATAAGTAATGATTAAATGAATAAATTATAAACACTGATTTATCATGTACATATACCTTGTTTGTAGTTTTATTTGAAGAAAGAATGCATTTGTATTTCAGCCATCATCATAAGGTTTACACAGATTTTATTATATTTTCATGTATAGCAACACATAAGTGAACAATTAAAGTTTTGCTTACTTCAATTAGTTTTACAAATTTTATAGTTCTTTTGCAGAATTTCATTTTCATTTGAGTTCCTAGATAAACAGAACATTTATCATCTGGTTAAATTCTACTTACTTGTAGCAAAATCATGAACAGAATAGTCTCAAATATTACAAATATGCTAAGCCATCTTTTATTCCTTACCTGGGTTATTTGTAGGTCATAAACCAATTCTGCTAAATCAGTTCATGAAAAAGATATTCTTTGAGTTTTCACATTTTGTATTTGGCAGAAATGAACATTATCTTTCTTTAAGCTCATTAAAGAGTAGTATTCTTGACTGCAAACCATTTTCTAAATGAAACAATTTCCTTTTGTGAATAGTATTTCTGCAAATAAGTGAATTTAAATAATTTATTTTGTTTTATTACTTGCTTGAGTAGCAGAGTCTGACAACTTGGATCATGGGAGACTTTCCATCCCTAAGTACAAGTGCAAGACTATCAGACAAAGAGTGTGCCTTCTGTGACATTATTGATGCAGCAGAATGAATGGACTAAGGGACCTGGATCCAGGGCCTGGTTTCATTTGCTAGTTATTTCCCATCTAACAATATCACAGTAAGACAATTTATATTGATATCATAGTATTTTCAATAGGGAAAATTAGAACAGGAACTAATTCACTTATCTCCTAGAAAGTAGAAGTTCAATTCTATATAATCAATTTAATTGTTCTGTTATATCCCCATCCACATACATTGTTTACCAAAGCAGCAATGAACTGTATTTGAAAGCCATTAAAGAATTAACAGAAATGAATAGTTTTATTTTGTAAAATCTTCAATTCTTATATATCTTTATATCTCCTGTAGTACCTAGTACCTTACACATACTAGGTTATCAACAAATATTTGTTAAATGAATGAATATTGATTACAATATTCTTATGTTTACCTTTCTCGATGCTGTTGTCACCAACAAAAGTCACTATTTCCTCTCCCCACAGAATGTTTCCTTTCTGATCTACCTTATTTTTATCAATGGAAACCTAGATTCAAAATTTTGAAGTCATACTTGAATACTTATAAAGTGACAAATTAGAGCTTGAAAGGAGCTCAGTGGTCATCTTGTTTATTCTAATTTTACAGATGAAAAAACTGAGGGCAAGAAAAGTAAAGTGATTACTCAAGGATACAGTTTGTAAGTAGCAGAGCTGAGATTCAAACCCAGATTCTCGAGTCCACATCCAGTATCCTCGCCATGGTGCCATGCTGTCTTAAGATCAAAGAGTTGGAATGTATCTTCCATATGTCCCTTCTCTTATATTCACATTGAACTATTTCAATTATCTACTAAGGAAGTTGCTTTGGAAACCTCAAACTATCTTATAAATATGAATCATACTTGTGCCATTATAGATCTTAAGATTATAGATTTAGAGCTAGAATATAAACTCCTTTGTTTGAGATTTAAAGTTCTTCAAAACCTGGATCCTTTTCAGCCTTGCACATCCTCTCTCCCACCCCCTCCCCCAACTCTTCAATTCCACATTGGCCTACTTGCTGTTTTTTACACGTGATGCTCCATTTCCCATTTCTGTCTTTCTCCTGGCTGTTCTCCATGTGAGGTATATGCTTCCACCTCATCTGCATCTCTTGGAATCTCTGGTTTCAGTCACAACTTAGCTCAAAGCACCACTTTCCACATGAAGCCAGATCCTCCCAGCTGCTAGTATCTTTATCCCCAAACTATTTGGTATTCATTTTGCACATATTCTGTATATAATTATAAATGTACGTGTTGTTTCCTTGTTAGAATGTAAGTTCTTTGAGGCCCAGGACTTTCACTTTTGTCTTTTCGTCCCTAATGCTGATCATGGTACCTGACACAAATGCATAAAAAAATTCTCATTGATTTACTGATTTTCTTTGAGGATCACCCCCTGGCCCTCTGAAATAACTTCTTCATCTGAATTCCTGTAGCATTTACTGTCTGTGCCATTTATTTGGTACTTAATCCATGCAATTTTATACTATTAGGTTTTTTTTTTTATGTATATGCCCTACCTCAACTAAGTGCCTGGAAGGTAGAGGCCATATCTGATATCATAAAATTGTAAAGTTAGAAGGGACCTTAGCAATTCTGTATTCTAGGTCAGCTCCATCTTTTTAAAGATGAGGAAACAGACCCAGAGACAAGAAATGGCTTCATATTCCATGACTGTGTGACTCTTTGTGATGATAATGTTTTGACCTGACTTAAGTACATTTGTTGATTATTTGTGTGGCCTTGGGCAGGTCACTTAACTTCTCAGTGCTTCATTTTTTTTTCATCTAGGAACTGAAGGGACTGTCTTAAGTGATCTCTAGGGATAAACCTAGCACTAAAATTCTATAATTCCATGATAAAAGATAAATGTTTGAAGTTCCCCTTGAATTCATCAAATTGCAGTGTATTGAAGTAGGTTTTTCCTACTTCTTCCTACTCAAGCAAAAGTGGCTAAAGCATTTTCTTTTGTCATTATGAAAATTGATTTGCTTTGAATTAACCCACAATTTAGATTAGATTTTCAAAGTGATTAACATGAGTATCATTTGACAGAGAAAATTGTTGGAAGGGAATCCAGATAAACTGTTTTGTATGTTTAGTGTGACTGTGCCACAGTGAGTTTACATAAACTCAAGTTAGTAGCAGTCAAGTTAATTAGACCTCTTCAACTCTGTGAACAAATTGAATCCTAAGAATTTTTCATAGACTCTGAAAAGAATTAGGTAAAGACTTTTGAAGAATTAAGATTGCAGGGCACCTAATAAAGGACATTGAAATTACCCTTTGGGAGTAGGTGGTAACAAATACCAATGAAGAATTACACAGGTAAAGTGTTATAAAGAATTTGATCAGAGACACAGCTAACTTGAAAAGAGGTGAGTGGTCATGTAGTGAGGACACAGGATAATAGGTGAACAGCTCATGTGCTCCACTGGCATTCTCACAATGTCAAAAGAGCCAGAGAAAGTCCCCTAGCACATTAGGTAGATGGAGGATCACCTATGGAAGATTTCCTTGAGGAGACTGACAAGGATTACATGGAATGAGTTGGCAGAAATCAATTGTAATCTGCACCATTAGAGGGAGTTAACACACTGCTAACGTCATAGATCACAGCACTGAGGCATGAAAAAAATTGATGACTTGAGCTTAACTGGATTTAAACTGGTTTTCTTTTGTCACTCAGGCCTATTACAACCACCATACTATGCAATCACTTTAGGAGGACATGTAATTGATTAGAACTTTTCAAGTAGAGCTTTTATAGTTATTTAAAAACACCTGAGATATATATTGCTTTTAAGTAACCTTGTAAAGCTCTTTACATTGGTTATTTCAATAGGATCTCCCCTTTTATAGATGAGAAAACTGACGATCAGAGAGATTAAGTGACTTTCCCATGCTAACACAACCAATCAGTTTCTGAATCAGGAACCCAAATTTTCCTTAGGTCAGGGCTGACACTCAGTTCATATCTCCTTGTGACTTATTTGTCGGAACCTAATGTCAGTTTGTTTAAAAAAATCATTACTAATTAATCTGGGTAGATATTTGCATACTTACTGGCAGACACCAGAGGTTGCTGAAAGATTCAGTGTTATGCATTTACTTCTTATATTTATGTAGGAATTCATCAGCAACACTCATCCATAACAGGTTTCAGGTCCAGCTCAGGAGTGGAACACCTGTGGCCTTGAGGCCACATGTAGCCTTTTAGGTCCTTGGGTTCAGCCTTTTGATGGAGTTTCAAGTTTTAAAGAATAAATTCTTTTATTAAGAGGATTTGTTCTGTGAAGTTTGGATTCAGTCAAAGGACCACCCTTGAGGACTTAGAGGGCCACATGTGGCCTTGAGGCCACAGGTTCCCCACCCCTGATCCAGTTTATCATCCAAATTCATGTGGTATTCTGCTGCGTTGCTGCTTAGCATTGGCTAATTTCTAACACTTTGTCTTTCAGTGTTTTGGGGCTGATATTTATTTGATTTCACAGAACAGCTGAGTAGAAAATTAACAGCATCAATATGTGGCATTTAAAGGTTTCAGGGATTCAAAATTCCAGCTTGCAGAGAAGTGTTCCTACTTTGAAAAGTATTGGAAAATATTTTCAGAAAGACATAACTGGAGAAGATTATGATAATTTTGAAAAACTTCCTTTATCATAAAGTGTTTATATTAGCCTGTTTATATCTTAATAATAGAATTTTATTTCACGTTCAACTTTTATAGAACATGTCAGAGTTCATGGTGCACTAGCATAACCTTTAGGAAGCTAGGATTATCTCTGTACTACAACAGAGCATCAGGGTAGGACTTCTGTCAAGTTTTCATCATGACACCATGGTTGCCTTTTTGCTACTGTGGTTTGTATAGTCCCCAGGATGAGGAGCTCAGCTTCAATCAGTCAGTCACTCAACAAACATTTATTAAATGCCTACTGTGTGCCAGTGGGCTGGTCACTTAATAATGAATTATTTGATTAGAGTAACCCATGAAACAAAGAAAAAACATAAAATTATACTCACTTGTATGACCAATAGATAGAAATACTACTAGAGGAGATAAACCATATCAACATTTGCATTCTCTCTATTATAGAACTTTAAAGACAAAAGGAAGTTGCAGCTAAGTAGTAGCCTGGCTCACAGATTCTTCTTGGAGAGGCAAATAAAGGAACTGGTTGAGTTGGTTTTATTGTACATCCAGAGATAACAAGAAATATTTCATGGGACACTTGGTCATTTCATGTTGCATTGCTTATCATAAACATTTGCCAAAAGATGCCCATGAAAATAACTCTAACTGATGTGCCACAAGATCTATTGCAGAAAATGAGGAAATTCTATGAAGAATTTTATAAAACCCTAAAAATTAAATCAACATACCTTTTGATACTTGGAAACGTCATTGTAGTGGGCTGAATCAGAAGGATGGCAAATCTTTGAAAATATTGTTTGGAAGCAAGAAATGAGAGAGACCAAAGTCTTTAAGACCACATAGAAACCTCATGTCTGTATATCATGAATGCTTTGAGAGGAGTAAAGAGGCATTGGATATGATAAGCACGAAATAACATCACAAAATTGAAATGGCTGGTTACCAATGTGTGAGATTTTTGTTTTTTCTGAATCTATCGTCTGTGGAAAATCAGGCTATTAACTGAATAGAACAAAGATAAAAACACCAAATCAGGAGAAATAAAAAGTGAAATGATGGGACGCATGATTGAGGCAGCTTTCCTGTGACTGAGTCAAGAAACAAGCATAATTAATAAATACCTACTGTAATTGCAGCTAGGTCCTAGAGATACAAAGACAGAAATAAAACATTCATTCCTTTCTAGGCTGTGCTCCTAGCTTCTTTTCACCATGCCCTAGAAACCTCATAGATCTGGAAGCTCACTCCAGCCCTGGATCATACACAGTAGCCTCCCCCTCTGATTTAGTGGTTCCTTCCAGAACTTTAAGGAAGGCAACCAGGCCAGCTATGTCTCGTTCATCTCCAGGGTGCACTTCTAACTCACTTTCTCTACTATGACCAGGAATTGGAGTTTAAATATTATTTGGGGAAACAAATATGTACAGAATATATAAGTATATATTGAACAAATGCAAAATAAATATGTTAGTTTAAGGGATGGAGGGAACTAGTAGTTGGAGGGATCAGGAAAGGCTTCATGTACAAGGTAGTATTGGAGCTGCATCATGAAGGAAATAAAGGAATTCTGAGGTACAGTTGAGGAGGGAGTGCATTTCAGACATGGGGAGGGGCACGGAGATAAGGAAGAAGGAGTGCCTTGTGTGAGGACAGCTGGAAGGCCAGTTTGGCTAGATCATTAAGTACAAAAAGGGAAGTAATTTATAATGAAATTGTAAAGATGGGCTGGGCCAGGAGGCAAAGGATATTTATCAATCAGTTAGTAGCCCCTTAAAATGTTTATTATGTGCCAGGCAAGCCAATGAAAATAATTTTTATGTTATCTGAAAAGCAATAAGGAGGCTCTGCAGTTTATTGAGGAGAGAATGACACGGTCAGACTTGTGTTTAAGAAAAATCATTTTAGAAGCTTTGTGGTGGATGAACTAGAGTACAGGAAATCTTGCAGAGATGCTAATTAGGAAACCATTGCAGTACCCCTGGAGAAAAGTAGTGAGGGCCTGAACTAAGGTGGTGGCTCTGTGAGTAGTGAGGAGAGGACAGATTCAAGGTAGAAAAGCCAAGGCTTTTCAGCTGATTGCGTATATGAGTGAAACATCAAGGATAACACCAAACTTGTGCCCTTAATAGAAATAGGAAAGTTCAGAAGAAAAGTGGGTTTTTCAGGAAAGATATGGTTTGTTTTAGAAATATTGAATTTGAGATCTTTGAGACATCCGGTTTGAAATGTCCAATAAGCAATTGGTGACGTGGGATGTGAAACTAGAACTCAGGAGAGAGACCGAGTCTTAATCTAATGAGTTGGAATAAATGATAATGCAATAAAGGGACAAGAGTTTGAAGAGTAGAGGACAGTGTCGAATTGAACATGTTAGCAATAGAGTTGAGGTTCTAAAGGGAGAATGGTGACATCAGAATAGGAATAATGGGCCAACAAAGTATAGACCTGGTGGAAGGTTTGGAGGTCATGGTGAAAATTAAGAATACATTGAGGTGGCGTAAGGTATAGGAATAGATGGAATGATAAGATCAGTCAGTCATTTAGCATTTATTGAGCCCTGCTATTTGACAAGCACTGTCCCCAGCACTGGGGCTACAAAGAATGGCAGAAGACAGGCTCTGCCCTGAAGGAGCTCCCAATCTAAGCAATGTCAGACTTGGCAATCCTAGAAGTAGAACACTCATGGGTGATGGTGAGAGCTAGCATGTGACATCTCTGCCTGTGGTTGAAGGGCAATGAAGGAGTAGGACATAGGAAATTAGTAAATTGAGGAAGAGGGAGGATAGGGTATTTGAGGGAGCATCAACATGTTTATTCAAGTACCCTAATATAAGGAAAGAAGTCGGGGAAAAAGAAAAAGACAATGAGTCGAGTTTTGAACTCCCTGAGAAAGGTAGAAGAATGATTCAGAAATTAGTAGACAGCAACCACCATGTTTGGGATTAGGCAATAAGTTCTGATAACATAAACTTCAGAGGAGAAGAGATTGCGTTCTGAAACTTGTTAGATTCAAATTTTTAAAAAATGAAGATGTAGACATATCACTCAACCCTTCTGTCTTAAATGACAGTTATATCTTGCCTAATCAAACTCCCTAGAAGCTTACCTTATGTTATCCAAGTGTGCTTACTTAAAAGAATTAGCTTTGTTCACTAATGCATATTCAGAATATTTTAAGATACTTATTTAGAAGAGAAAGTTACATACTTCCCACGTGACTTTTTTTTTTTAAGAAGATGGTTTCCTTAAATTTCAGGCAGTCAAGCTACTATGAAGATGTATTTTATAGATGTACTCCCAAGATACTGATGTGATCAGAAGTTAATATGTGGCCATTGCCAAATGAAAAATAAGAAAGGTTAGGTGTAAAATACAGAAGTTTCTCCTGAGAAAATCCTTATTGTTCCCAACAAGTAAGGGCAATGTGCCCATAAATAAGCCCAACTAAAATTGCATTGATGGCACCAGAGACTGATTTACCTAGCCAAATAAGGGCCCAAAGGCTAGCCAAAAAGGTCTTAATCCACCTTTCAGAGAATGTACTAGGAAAACAACTAAATATAATACATCACCTCATCCCTGTGCAGCAGGAGCCTTCCTCCATTTTTTCAAAGGAGACAGTTCCCATTCCAGTTCAGGCAGATTAGTGACAGAGAATTTACTTGCTAGCAGTATGGCATTTTGATTCACACTAGTCTTTTCTACTATGCTTTACTACCATGACATTTATTTTTAAGTGTCTTCCTACAAAGGGCTTAGAACTCTCAGGAAATTTATCATTCAAGTTTTATTCCCAAATTATGGATCTATAAAGGTAATAAGAAGTGGTAAGTCACTATTTGTGGCCTACAAAGGGGGCAAGGATTTTTGAGGAACTTGGAAAAAACAAGGGACTTGGAGGAAACAGGGTGAGTGAGTGCTGGCAGACATTCTATTTCTTCCTCTGTGATTCTGTCTTCGTTGTAAAGGATAGAGAACTCAAAGCCAGGTAGACTTGGGTTCAGGGCCCATCTCTGATACATACATACTGACTGTGTGCACCTGAGTAAGTTCTTTAATTTCTCGGTGTTCTGGGCAACTAAGACTCTAAGTTGCTGAGTAGGTTCGGTTCTTGCATTGTGAAAGGAGTTTCCTGATCAGAAGTTCTCTGTACGAAGGAAATCATGGGTCCAGTCCCTCTCCCTTCCTTCTTCCATGCTGGGCTACTATTCGCAGTGATAGAATTAAACTTCCTCACAATGCCTCTCCAGAATCCTGTCTAAAGCTACAGTTATTGTAAGGCAATCAGGTTGCTAGCCAAAGTGGGTTCCCAGTTTTTGGGGGTGCTCTTTTTGGCAATTGATTCACATCAGTAAAGCTTCCTCAGGAAATAATAAAAATCTATGCCAATGTCTATTCTTTTATCAGCATCAGCACATTATCCTATTGTACTCCTTCCCATCTTCCTGTCCTCATGGGGACCTGACTTTGCCCAGTTGATGCTGAAGAGCTGGCTCTTTTCTCTAGCACTGGCTGAACCTTCTACAGAATCCAGACCCTTCTTTACCCCATCACACTTCTCTTGGAGTGGGTATTGCAATACTTCTTTCTTCTCCTACCATGTCCAGACCCTCCTTTTCTCACCATCATTCAGTTTCCTTTATGCATGCTTTGGAGAGCCACCCCTGGGATGTTAAGGCAAATACGTTTTATTTTCAATGCTATGTTATCTTTAGAAATTTGGGAGAGTGTTCTAAAGTCAAGAGGTAACATGATGTAGTAGAAAAAGGTTCAAGTCTTATCTCTGATGCATACTACTGTGTCACTTTTGGCAAGGGATTTAACCTCTCACTGCCCTGGGCAACTAACTGCATGAGACTTACAAGAAAGGCAAGTTGCTAATCTTCATCTCTTGCAGGATTACAGTGGATTACAGAGAGGTGACCCAGGGTGAGTGGTATGGGTCTATCAACCTTGCCAATGCCTTTTTCCCCACTCTACTCCTGTGGATAAAATTAGTCAGAATAGTTTATTTCACCTGGGAAGGAGGCCAATATGTCTTTGCCATCCTTCTCCTTTATACTACCACATATTTTAGGCAGAGAGTTTCTGGGCTGTGGCTATGTGTGTGGCCAAGTAGTCTGTGGCCTGGAGAGCATAGCACTAGTCAAAGGATCTCTCCCCTTTGAGGTCAAGACTAATGGAGGAATTTTGCCAATGCTTCCCGCTGCAATCAGTTATTTGTGGGGCATGTTAGCACCCATTAGAGATATGTGCTAAACAACCAGGTTGGAAGAATTATAAGAACAACAGATATTGAGAAGTGGATCCAGTGTTAATATGGACATTTGGGTAATGATAACATGCTGTGCTAGCCATAGGACCAGATGATCCCTCTAAGGGCAAGACAGCTATTCTTAACCCAAGTGGCTCTCAACCTTTCCCCAGATAGTCACTGTCCTATCTCAGGGCGAGAGTTTTGCCCCCTGCTGATCAACAACTGCATCATTATGCATCTTCGCAAGTCAGATATCTTATGTCCTAGAAGCCTTATCTATGACAAATCAATGCAACTCTGGAAAGGTACTCATCTAATGATTTCTCTTGGATTCTGTCTTCAGGAAGACTTATCTGATAAGAATACACTGTTTTTGGACAGAATTCTGGTTCCCCAGGGCAGAGCTGCCCTGATCTCAAGGTCCTTGCCTCTTTAGAGGGCTCCATATACCTTAGAAAAATTGCTCAGACCCAGAAGTAACTCACTTGGCTGGCTTCCTTTCCTCTGAGATGATTCAGGGAACTTTTTCCCAGAAAGAACTTGGAGGGACAAGAGGTATTATTGCTGGGAGGTCATTTGCTTGCTAATAGGTGAAATTATTGATATTTAACTATGATGGGTGTGTATTTACCACATTGGGTGGAGGAGGGGACTTCACTTTTCCTCCTTTTCACCTTTTGTACTGCCTATGCTAGAACGACTGTCCAGTAAAAATCTCTGTAAGCATTTAAAGAGTGCAATGTCCTGTTTTGTCATGTTGGCCAATCTGATAGGTGTGATGTGGTACCTCGGAGTTGTTCTGATTTGCATTTCTCTAATCAGTAGTGATTTAGAGCATTTTTCCATATGACTATAGATGGCTTTAATTTCTTCATATGAGAACTGTCTGTTCATATCCTTTGACCATTTATCAATTGGGGAATGGCTTGTATTCTTATAAATTTGACTTAATTCTCTGTATATTTTAGAAATGAGGCCCTTATCAGAGACTGGTTGTAAAAATTCTTTCCCAATTTTCTACCTTCCTTCTAATCTTAGTTGCATTGGCTTTGTTTGTACAAAAACTTTTCAATTTAATGTAATCAAAATTATCCATTTTGCTTTCGTAGACTATGGAGAATATCTCCTGTTTGGTCATGAATTCTTCTGTTCTCCATAGATCTGATAAGTAAACTATTCCTTGCTCTCCCAGTTTGCTTATAGTATCAGCCTTTATATCTAAATCATGAACCCATTTTGACTGTATTTTGGTATATGGTGTGAGATTTTGGTCTATGTCTAGTTTCTGCCATACTCTTTTCCAGTTTTCCCAGCAGTTTTTTTCAAAGAGTGGATTCTTATCCCAGAAGCTGGGGTCTTTGGGTTTATCGAATAATAGATTACTATAGTCATTGACTACTGTGTTGCAATGTCCTCTAGAACAGAAGTATTAAATTCACTGCCTGCACAACTCCCAAATATGCCCAAACCAGATTAAATGTAATTGAGAAATGTTTAACAAAATAATTAAAAATACAGTACAACATAGACAATATTAATGTGTGATTTTTGAAGTCAATAGAAAGCCTATAGGGATACATTTCAATTTGAGTTTGACACCACTGCTCTAGTAGATCCTTAGGACCTTGCCACTAAGGAGTGGTATGTTGATAGGACATAGATACTCCCAGGACCTGATTGGCTCTGGCTTCCCGGTCATCTAGGGACATAAAATGCCCCAGCCATGCAGATTCTGTACTTCTAGGACTCGTTGGGTGACTGAGACCATGGGAATAACCCTGATGACCTACTGATCAGGCAAGGTTACAGGTGGAGATGAAGGTGCATCCAGAAAAACTAAGTGCTATCATGTACTTGTTGCATATTCTTGATGTTTTAGGGCAAAATAAACCTCCTTTGTTTTTTGCTAAATGTTAAATGACTTGTGAATACTTCATTTCATCCCAGCATTGAATCTGAACTAAGAAGGTGCTATGTTAGAGCCTCGACTTTAACACCCTCTAAACTTGTGAATGTTTTAAAGGCAAGAATCATATTTCATTTATCTCTTTTGAAATCTCAATGTGCACAGCACAACAGAGCATTTCATACATTATGGGTGCTCAATATAAAAATGTCTACATGTTTTACTTGGTAATATCTGTACAAATGTCATTTGTTTTAGCTTTCTTTATTTAAACTTGCAACAAAGTTAGAAAGGGATAGACCTCATCAAAGGATATAAACAGTTTTGAAAGGAAGAAATTCAAGCTATCTATAGGCATATGAAAAAATACCGCAAATCACTAATAATTAGAGAAATGCAAATTAAAGCAACCTCACACATATCAGATTGGCAGTTGACCAAGAAAGAAAATGACAAATGTTACAGGGGCTGTGGGAATACAGACATATTAATGAACTGTCGTTGAGGTTGTGAATCGGTCCAGCCATTTTGTAAAGCAATTAGGAACTGTGCTCCTCAAGTTAACATACTCTGCATATCCTTTGATCCAGCAGTACACCTACTATGCCTGTGCTCCAGAGACCAATAAAAAAGGAAAAGGACCACTATATACAAAAATATTTCTAGCAGTTCTTTTTGTAGTGGCAAAGAACTGGAAACTTAGGAGGCATTTATTAATGGAAAATGGCTGAACAAATTATGGTATATACAAGCAAGGCTTTTTGAGGATGAGGGAGCACCATGAGCATATTTATAGTCATCCTGGAAGGAGCTAATACTTATGGAAAGGGAATGGGAATGGGAATAGGGGCAGCCTGCCAGAGAAGAGTTTGGGTTCAGTGGTCCATGTAGAGGAGGAGGAGCAAGGAGAAGGGCTATCTCTTCATGAAGCCAGAATGAAGGAGGAGCTAGCAGAGGATGATGTGAAACCCTTTCGGAGAGTGCACCTTCTCAGAGATCTGTCTAGAAGAAGGTGTGCTTTGAGAAAATCTCTTGAGATTATGTATTCAGAGAACAAGTGTCTTTTCATAGGCTATGGAGAGTATTCCACTGTGAAAAAGTAGAAGGTTTAATAAGACAGGAAAAAAAACCCATCAGTGCAACTGTGTACTGAGCGTATGTGAAGGGTGATGTGCCAAAAGGGTGACATACAGGAATATGTGATGGTTTCTAGAAAGGAAAAAGATAGAGTTGAGCTTATTTTACCTCCATCTCTGGCTAATAGTCCCCAGGTGGATCACAGAGCCATAGATTTAGAGCTAAAAGGGATCTAGGGGTCATCTAGTCCAGGTTTCTCATTTTAAAGATGAGAAAATTAATGTCTGGGATGAAGAGACTTGCCCAAGATCACTATCTGAACATATAACGTTCTGCCTCTCAGAGAGTATGATTTTTGTTTTCCTGTTATATTGTTATCAATTGTTTAGGGTAGTGCCCTTATTCCTGTCAATTAATGGATATGGTTGACATCTCTGTAATTGCTTTAACTTGGAATTTTAAAATAAAATTTAATTTTTGTAGTAACTAAAATTAATTAGATCCACTATATTTGTGGTATTCCCTCTCTAGTAAAAGTTTAGACCTTCTCCACATCTTGTAATGTCATGCAAAGTGGTAATTTTACTTCCTGTATTCTGTTTTGCTAGTGCTCATATATTCCTCCTTGTGAAAGAGAAAATCAGAAGAATTTGGAAAGTGTCATGACTTGGCAACAGTACTGGGAAGATGAAATTGGTTCTCAGCCATTCACTTGCTATTTTAATCAGTATCAGAGGTAAGTTCATATTGACGTGTTCATGTCTGAACATTTCTATTACCTGTTCTTTCATCCCTGACATTCATTTGTGCCCATATAGATTGTGTCCCCCCTTATTTCAGTGGTGCTCCAAGCATCTTGAGTTTGTTGGGGTGAGTATTCTGTTTAGTGACACAGATCCCAAGGTCTCCTTGGCTGGGCAGACCATCATTAAGAGCTGCTCCCATTGAAAGAGTCATTGTCCTAAGACCAACGTGATAATGAGCCTTGGAATTTACCTGGACTGGTCCTTTGGTGATAAGTGTAGTCTGTCATTGCACCCATATTTGAAACTTTTCCAGCATAGAAGGACCTGCCAGAGCTAATGTTCTGCTTCGATAGTCTCCATTGGTTTAAGACTTTAATGTTGATTATGTATACTTGATAAAGTATTATTTTCATTATTAAAAATCAGTTGATGATGCCTTTTAGTTTAGGCAACTAGGTGGTGTGGTATATAGAGCACCAGGGTCTGGAGTCAGGAAGACCTGAAATCAAATCCAGCCACAGACAGTAGATGTGTAACTCTGGGAAATTCATTTAACTGCAATTTTCCTCAATTTTCTCAACTGTAAAATGGATATAATAATATCATTTACCTCCAAGTGTTATTGTAAGGATATTTTGTCATTTCTATTTCCACAATAGTTCTAGCATTCAACTCTCTCCACTCACACAACCATCATTTTAGTTCAGGTCCTCATTACATCTTGCCAGGACTATTGCAGAGGTCTACTAATTGGTCTCGTAGCCTCAAGTCTCTTCCAACTATAGTTCCTCCTCCCCACAGAGGACTTTTATCCACAATTCTTGATCTCCAGTCTTTGCACTGGTTGTATCCCATGACAGTAACTTACTTCCTTTTCACCTCTGCCTCAGAGAATGCCACCCTTCCTTTAAGATGAAACTCAAACACCACCTTCTATAGGAGGTTTTCCTTGATTCTCCCAATTGCCAATCCCTACTCACCATATCACCCCTGTATTTAACTCTTTTTTTCATTAGTTTTACATTTATTCTTTATATACTTAACTATATACTGGTCTTTCTTGTTAGGATGTGAGCTCCTTGAGTAATAGGATTATTTTAGTCTTTGTATCTCCAGCACCCGGCACAGTGTCTGACATAAAGGAAGTGCTTCATAAATGCTTGTCAACTGATAGATTTATTGATTAATTGACTATTCTTAGGTCAAATTCAGCAAATGTTTATTAAGTGTCTGCTTTGTGATACTGTTAAGTGCTGGGAATGAATGCAAAGATCAAAATTATATTATCTCTGCCCTGAATGAGCTTATTTAATAATACATACACAGATAGTAAATACAAAATGAATAGAAAGTCATTTCAGGCAGGGGATGAGCACTAACAGCTGTGGGAATCAGGAAATGCCTCTTGCAGGAGGTGGCAGCTGGGGGGAGGAGGGAGAGCATTCCAAGCTTGAGGGATGACAGCCTGTGCCAAGGTGTGGAGCCTGAAAATGGAGAACAGTAAGCAGACCAGTTTGGCTGGAAGGTACAGAGTGTAAGGAGTAATGTGTTATCACCATGGAAAATTAGGGTAAAGCCAGATTGTGAAGGACTTGAAATGCCAAATGGAGGAGTTTGTGTTTTATCCTACAAGCAGGGTTGTATCTCCAGCAGGGGAGTGACAAGATCAGACCTGTGTTTTAGGAACATCAGTGTGCAGCTCTGTGGAGGGTGGGTTAGAGAAGGGAGAGGCTGGATGAAGGGAGACCAATTAGGAGGCTCCTTAATTAGTCAGCTCTGTTGTATTTTCCCTATTCCGCCATCACTTGAATAGGACCCGAATTAGGGTGGTGGCAATGTGAGTGGAAAGAAGAGAAAAGCTACTGGAGAGGTTGTGGGGGTAGAATGAACATGACTAACCAGTCTTAGATTTGGAGAGTGAGGGAGAGCAAAGAATCAAGGGTTGCCAGATTGTGAACCTGGGTGACTGAGAGAATGATAGTTTTCTCGTAAGACATAGAGAAGTTAAGAAGAGACATGAGTTTAGGAGAAAAGATAAATGAATTTGGTGTGGGATATACTGAGCTTGAAATGGAAATACCCAGCAGGCAGTTGGTGACACGGAACTGGATCTCGGTAAAGGGATGAAGACTAGAAAAATCCAAACTTCCTCCGATTGCTCACGGGGCCAGGTAGAACAATTTTGATATCTTTTCCCCGTGACAGTTTTCATATGTTCAAAGGGACCATGTGATCCTTACTTTAGGCTAAATATCTCCAGTTCTCTCAACTAATCTGCATGTGGCTTATCTCAGGGTGTTTCACCATTCTGTTTGGTGTCCTCTTTAGCTTATCAATGTCCTTCCTAAAATGTGATCCCCTAAACTGAATACAGGACTTTATATGGGTATGTGGGCCAAGGGCCAGTGATAGTGCAGGCAAATGGCTAGTAGGGCAAACACGGATTGGAGTGAGAGTAGATATGGAGTCAGCAGCAGAATTAACATGTAGGAAGTAGGAAAAGCACGTATATTAGGAGACAGAGGAAACTGGCAGTCAGGAAAAGGATAAATCAGCCAATATAAAAGATGAGGACTCCAGGTCAAGGTGCCAGCACAGGGAGAAGCAAAAAGAAATACCAATAGTAGCAAGAGAAACATTTGTTTCTGATCTAATCGCTTTCTGAGTAAAGGGTTCCTTATATCCTTCTTATTCAGGACAAGAACTAGTTTCAGCGTAAGTAGGTATGAACACATAAAGGGAGATAAAGAGGTTCACCTAGATATAGTAGGAGAGTGAGGCCAGGGAGCCAGGCAGTTCCTGGTAATAATCACAGCAAGACCTGTAATTACGGAAGTTATTTGATATGCTTTTCTGAGATTTATCTTAAAGGAATTAATTCTGAACACTATAGAAGGGACAACTAGTTGATAAAATGGAAATGATAGGAACCTTGAAAGGTTCAAGTGTTCTTAGTGTTTCCAGTAGCTAAGGTTAAAAATACTGGGCATAGTCGTATATGTACCCTGCATTAGCGAAAATCAAAGAAGAGGGGTGAGTGAGGCCCATTCAGTGTGATGCTTTCTTCAGACTTCAGGTAATATAGTCTACAGTTTAATCTTGACTGTGTCCTAAGCCTTATTTGTATTTTTCCTCAAATGAGCGATGTCTGCTAGGTGCCCTTTGTGCTCAGCATTTCTTCACCACATAGGATTTAGTCCCTTTACGCTCCAGGGGTAATGTTTTAGAATGAGGCCAAAAGTCATTGGGCATTAGCTTTGTTATAGTATTTAGTTATTGTCTGATATTTCTAGAGAAACTTAAGGGCCTATATACTATTCTAGAGTACCTCGCAATCATTCAGTCGATCAACAACAACAATTTATTAAGTACCTACAGTGTACCAAGAACTATGATAGGGATACAAATTAAAAAAATGAAAAAGTCCATTCTCTCAAGTGTTATTATAAAAACCTAGAGATCTTTTTTATCCAATCTGAGATTTGTGATGTTTGGCTAACTAAGGAGGACATGTGGTTCATCCAGTTAAGGGGTAGTCACCTACTTGGGGCAGCTAGGTGGCGCAGTAGATAGTGTTGCAGGAAGACTTATCTTCCTGAGTTCAAATCTGACCTCAGACACTTACTAGCTGTGTGACCCTGGGCAAATCACTTAATCCTGTTTGCCTCAGTTTCCTCATCTATAAAATGAGCTGGAGAAGGAAATGGCAAACCACTCCAGTATGTTTGCTAAGAAAATTCCAAATGGGGTCTCAAAGAGTTGGATATGACTGAAAAATGGCTGAACTGGACCCAAAAGGTAGTCATTAATAATTTATTGTTAACTTGGAGGAGGTTCTAAGAGAGTGCTCCAGGGAATTTTCCTTAGCCCTATGCTATTCAATATTTTTATGAATGGCTTGGATGAAGGTATGAAAGGCAAACTTGTCACATTCACAGGTGACATAAAGTTGTGAAGAATAGCTAAAACATTAGATGACAGATTTACAATCCAAAAGAGATCTCAGGCTAGAATGTTAAGCTCTATTAAGACGTAATTTAATAAGGATATAGTTGGGTTCTATGATTCTATGAAAATTTTTAGCTGTTTCTCACTTTCACAGTCAACATCTGCTTTGTTGTTTCACTTTGGTGCTCTATATGGTCTGAATTATGGCTTCTTAACCTAGGGACCATAAATTTGTTTTTTAAAATATTTTTAAAAATTTGACAACTGATTTCAATGTAATTGGTTTCCTTTGTAATCCTATGTATTTTATGCTTTTAAAATGTTTATTCTGGGAAGGGGTCCATGATACAAAAAAGTTCAGAACCCTTGGTCTAGAGAGTGACCCTGTCTTATATTTGGTCTCTGTGGGGATCCATTACTCATGATAAAAACCATTTGAGATATTCATAAATCACTCTGCAGACCTTCAAGTGCTATATAAATGGGAGTCACTATCCTTATCATTATTATTATTACTTGTATTCTCAGCTGTCATCTCAGCCTTGGATACCCATATATTGGAATAGTGAGAGATTACATGTCTGTTTTATCTAAGTTAGAGGCTCCAGGCCAGATGAAACATATCCAAGTATTTTTAAAGAACTTGTGGCTGTGATTGCAGCCTGCCTTTGATAATCTTTTGGGAATCATGAAGAACAGCAGGAGTGCCAGAAGGCCAGAGAGAGCCAATGCCCTGATTTTATAATGCCTGGCACACAGTGAGTGCTTAAAAATACTTGTCCCAAAGTATAAAAAGGTGGATATTGGAAAATAGAGATTAGCAAGCTTAACGTCAATCCCTCACAAAATTCTAGGGTAGATTCTAGGATGGAACCTGTGCTAATAGTTTCGCTAAAAAATAGTTATGCCAAACCAACCTCATTTTCTTTTTTAATGGATCATCTCGCAGATCAGGAGAATGCTGTAGGTATCATGCATCTCAGCTTCAGATAGGCACATGATAGTCTCTTGTGACATCTTTGTGTATAAGTTAAAGAAATGCTGGTTGGATAATTATATAATAATAAAAATAGTAATGATCAATGTGTACGGTGTAAGGAAACTAGAACTACACATTACCACAGGTAGCAAAAATTTAGCACTACCAAATTATGACCCAGTGGCTAGATCTAACATTAGAAGCTCACTATCTTTCGTGAATTGACAGACGACAAATACCTATAATACAAATACAGACCTCAATATACATTTGAGAACTTGCTCAATAAATAATTAAAATATTGCATATCAAACTATTGCCCACAATCACCCATAACAACATAAGAACAACCTTTTTTTTTTTTAAACAGATGTCACCATACCAAATGCTCACAATCTCCAAGTCATGGGAAATGAATAGGAACAAGAGAATGACTCGTTCCAGGACTGTTTCTATCTGAATTGCATTAAGCAAAATGAAAATAATAGTTTTTATATGATAATTATAACAGTCATAGTAATAATAATAATCATGAACAATAACAGGCAGGCAGCATAGTGTGATAGATAGAGACTCTGCTTCAGAACCAAGGAGATCTAGTTTCAAGTCCCGTGTGTGACACACATTAGTTCTATGATCCTCAGCAAATCACCTAATCTCTTCATGCCCCAGGAAAATCTCTAAGATTATCAGTTGTAGAAAAGGAGTTGGTTTGCATTAGTAGAAGGAGTTCATCATTTGGAGCTGCCTATATTACTGAAATTACGGGTACAGTTAAAGTATTAATAGCAATGACAGTAGCACCACCAGCACAGTGATGTCAAAAACAATTGATATATTGTAAGATGTGGCATTTTTCAAAGAGACAGTTTAATCCTGTTACGATTTAGGCCAGTACTATCCATTATGATCTCTTTTGAATTAAACTGAGTATGGCTTTCAATTCAAAGGGGAGTCACATTGATACATCATATTAATCAGTAGATGTACATAGATGACATCAAGTCATATGATTCTACCTAAAAACATGCTAATTTTCCCCTCTCATCGAAATTGTCTCAAGTGATATCAAAATGTCATTTGAACTCAATAAGTATAAAATTCGTAATGTATGAAAAGAAAAAGAAGACTGAAGGCTTTTAGTTCAAATGCTGAGGTCAGATCGAACCAATAGACAAAGATGATATTTACAAATACATGGGTCTTCTCCAGACAAGACACATCAAGAATAAAGCTAGACAAAGCTATGATGGTGCATGCTATCATATCTAGTATCCTAAGTTAAAGCTCAATGGGAAGAACACATTCAGAATGTGTAATTATTTCCATTTTATAGAGGAAGAAACTGAGGTTGGGAGAGTATATATGATTTGCCCTGGATGTGTGTCCAAAGCAGGCTGATTCAGCAACTGTATTCAAAGAATGTTGATTAATGAACAAATTGATATAAATGAGAAAGAAGCTCTTTAGTTGTATGCAAGATCTTGGTCCTTGGCTCTGTCCCAGTCAGTGACTTGAACAAAGACATATTAGGCATTAGAAGATACAAAGTGTTCCAGTGCTTGCTAGGGTGGTAGACAGGCAGACTGAGTTTTCAGTTACTTTACCTCTTCCACCTTTAATGGGTGAGGTTTTCTTGGTGCACTCCTCGCTTGGAACATGGCTTTCTCCCTCGACATGCCCTCTGTCTCTTCTAGGAGAGTAGTTTTCTTTCAGACCCAGCCATGTGGCAAGGAGACATTAAGGTGAAAGCATTTTCTTTCTAAGTTGGGACATTGTTCAAATAAATCAGTAAATTTTCTCTTAGACTATGAACTCTCAGCTAGAGGGTACTGGCAATGAAGCAGTTTTCAATCTGCTGACTTTTCCTAATCATCCCCTTAATTGTGGATCCAAGCACTAGTATACGCTGTTTAACAGTTAGCCATGGTTTTAATAGCTTAGGAATTAAAGCAAATTTAGGCCCAAAACAACAACTACGAAAAACTTCCAAAGATGTGTGGTTTGGTCAGCCACAAAGGGAGATAGCAAGGCTGATCTCTCTTCCTAGGCACTGTAGAAAGCAGGAGACAGAAGAGAAGCACCCAGAAAAAGCCCCATCACCGACAGATATCCACTGTCTGTGCTCCAGATTACACTTATCTCTGCTTACTGCTCCTGCTCAGTTGTGTTCCACCGGCTTCTGCTCTCTACTGTCCTCTGTCACCAAGGTTGAAGATTTGTACTGGTCCTCATCTTTCTTGGCTGCTCTTCCCCCAAGCAGTCTTGGCTCTCACAGTCAAGTCCCTTGAGACCATATGTCTTCATCCAAACCACCTTGATCCAGAAGCAGTTGCAAATGAAAGCATCTATACCTTCTTTTTTCATGATTTGTTCTCAGTTCTCACCAGCTTCTGGAAAAGGAAGTTTCAAAAGTTCTGAGGGAATACGAAATCCTTTGATTGGTGTTCAAAGTCTTCTGTTACCTAGATCCCTCCTAATTTTCCCATCTTCCTACACCTAACTCCTTAATATGTATTCTTCTATCCATTCACACTGGCCTCCTTCTTTTTTCACAAACAACACTCTATCTTTCATCTCTGGGCATTTTTCTGGCTGTCCCCTGTGCCTAGAAAACTCTCCCTTCTCCTCTCTACCTACTTACTGGCTTCCCTGGCTTCCTTTAAGTCCTAACTAAAATCCATCTTCTACAGGAAGCCTTCCTTTCTCAATATCCCTTAATTCTAATGCATTCTCTCTGTTAATTATTTCCAGTTTATCTAACATATAGCTTGTTTGGGCAGTTGGATGGCTCAGTAGATAGAGCACTGGGCCTGGAGTCAGGAAGACTCATCTTCGTGAATTCAAATCTGACCTCAGACACTTCCTAGCTGTGTGACCCTGGAAAGTCACTTACCCCTGTTTGCCTTACTTTCCTCATCTATAAAATGAGCTGTAGAAGGAAATGGCAAACTACTCTAATATCTTTGTCAAATGGGGTCATGAAGATACCCCAAGAGCTTAGCACAGTCCTTGGCACATAGTAGGCCCTTAATAAATGTATATTAATTGATTGATTGATTGATTGATTGATAGAACTGGGTTCTAAAAGATCTCAAAAGCCTAGAATAATGGGTCCAAGCTAACAAGGTTAAATTGATTAAAAATAAAATGATTAGTCCTGCATACAGATTCAAACAGGCAACTAACTACACAAGTATACGATTGTATTGTGAACATGGGAGAATTTGACTTACTAGCTAATCATATGAAAAAGCCCTGGGGCAAGTTAAATATTAGTCAGTGTAGCATACTAGAAAAAGAACCGGATTTGGAGTCGAAAGACCTGGGTTTGAATTTCATGTCAGCCATTTATTACATATGTAACATTGGGCAAGTCATTCAACTTCTCTGGGTTCCCATTTTTTCATCTGGAAAATGAAGTGATTGTAGTCTCTAAGGGTCCTTTCCAAGTCTAAAAATGATTCTAGTCATGCCACTTTAAAAAAGCTTATGCAATTTTACTCTAATAATATGGTGGCTCTGGGAGCTTATTGATGTGAGTATTCCCTCCAATAATGTAATCAGAAAATCAGCCAACAAATATTTACTAAGCGCCTGCTATGTGTGCTGGTTGCTGAGGATATAAGTATGAGTGAAAAAATCTCTGCTCTCAAGGAATTTAATTCTAAATGAGAAAAAAAAGATTTATAGTATATGTAAAATAAATATAAAGAAACTAAATACATATAAATGCAGAGGTGTTTGTAAAGGGACAACACTGGCAATTGAGGGAATCTGGAGATTTGTTCTGAAGGATGTAAGAGGTTCTTTGAGAGAGAGTTAAGAAGTAAATGCCTTCCAGGAATGGAGGATGACTAGTGGAAAGTCAAGGAGAGAGGAGATGGAGCTTTGTGTGCAAGGAACTGAGAGAAAACCAGTTTGGCTAGATTGCAGGGTGCTTCTTGACCTAAGAGTTGATAGTAGGGCTGCTAACTAAATGTAGAATTCCAGATATTTGAATAGCAAGGAGAGACAAGATTTTCTTAAATGAGTAAAGCAAAGAAATAGAAGAAAATAATAGAATGGGAAAGACAAATGATCTCTTCAAGAAAATTAGAGATATCAAGGGAAAGTTTCATACAAAAATGGACATGATAAAAGACAAAAATGGTAGGGATTTAACTTAAGCAGAGGAGATTCAGAAGAGGTGGCAAGAATACACAAAAGAAGTGTACAAGAAAGATTTTAACATCATGATAACCATGATGGTGTGGTTACTGATCTAAAACCCAACATCCTGGAGAATGAAGTCAAATTGGCCTCAGGAGGCATTGGTTACAGTAAGGCTAATGGAGGCGATGGGATTCCAACTGAGCTATTAAAAACCCTAAAAGGTGCTGCAGCTAAAGTGATTTGCTCAATAGCAAATTTGGAAAACACAAAAGTGGCCACAGGGTTGGAAAAGATCAGTTTAGGTCCTAGATCTAAGGAAGGGCAATGTGAACCTGTGTGAATCTAAACAAAATATAACCAAGTCCTCAAAGAGATGGGGGTACTAGATCATCTTATTTGTCTCCTGAGGAACCTGTATGTGGGCCAAGAACTGAACATGACAAAGCTTTTAAGTTGTTATCCTATTTATTTAACTTATATGCAGAGTACATCATGTGAAATGGCAGGCTGGATGAATCCAAAGCCAGAATTAAGGTTGCCAGGAGAAATATCAGCAATCTCACATATGCAGATGATACTACTCTGATGGTAGAAAATGAAAAGGAATTAAGAAGCCTCTTGATGAGGGTGAAAGAGGAGAGTGTAAAAGCTGGCTTGAAGCTTAACATAAAAAAACCCCTGAGATCTTGAAAACTGATCCCATTACTTCCCAGCAAATAGAGGGAGAAGAAATGTAAGCAGTGTCAGATTTATTATTCTTGGGCTCAAAGATCAGGGCAGACAATGACTGCAGCCATGATATTAAAAGATTCTTCTCCTTGGAAGAAAAGCTATGGCAAATCTAGACAGCATACCAAATAGCAGAGACATTACCTTGCTGACAAAGATTTGTATAGTCAAAGCTATGCTTTTTCCAGTAGCAATGTGTGGCTGTGAGAACTGAACTATTAGGAAAGCTGAGTGCTGCAAAATTGATAACTTTCAAATTGTAGTGGTAAGAAGACTTTTGAGAGTCCTTTGGACAGCAGGGAGATCAAATCAGTCAGTACTGAAGTTTAAATACTTTGGTCACATAATGAGAAGAGGAGACTCATTAGAGAAGACCCTAATGTTGAGAAAGATTGAAGGCAAAAAAAAACAGCAGAGGAGATGGATAGATAGTATCATGGAAATAATGAACTTGAACTTGGACAGACCTCAAGAGATAGTGGAGAATAGAAGTGCCTGGTGTACTATAATCCCTGTGGTCACAACGCCTTGGACACAGAACAACAACAGACTTCTGGAGGGAAGGTCTGGCCTGGTCCTGTTGTGTTTTTCTCAGTTTATTGAGTGTTGTGTTATTCCGGGAGCTCAGTGACAGCTGAGGACCTGCAAGCTTTCAGTGCTCCCAGAGTGATCTCCTCCACGGCAAAGTTTGATTGTTGCCCTCCTGGTCTGAGCTTTGAAAATTCCTAACCTGGATCTGAGCACTAGTAAAGTGCTGCAGGACTCAGTTTCTGTCAGCCAGCTGGAAAGCTGTTTTCTCTGAGCAGCAGAATTGGAGGCTCCACTTTGGTTTGGTGTTTCTGCCTTGGTTATTTCTTTGCAGGCTGGGCTAAATGCTAGAAGTGAGACCCTGCCCCCCCCAGGAGTTTGAGCCACATCACTGCTGCTGCGGCGGCTGCTGCTGCGGCTGCTGCTGGCGGCTTCTGAACTTCTTCCTTTCTCCATACCTCGCCCAGGGCCTTCCAACCCCAGCATTCTATACATTCTTATCCAGAACTGGGTAGTGGGCAACGAAGCTGCCACTGTGTATCTCTCCCTAATTATAGGTCAGAGGCTGATCCGTTCTGGGTCTGGGTCTTCCTCTATCCCTAGTGCACAGCCTCTCCCTGGGCTCTAGGGTGCTCACAATTAAGTGCTTCTGGCCCAGTCTCGGTGTCCCAAGACTTCCCTGTCTATCTTGCTACGCCAGGCTGGGCTGCACAAATGACTCACTGTGACTTTTTCTGGATATCCCTTTCAGGTTGCTGTTTGGAAGATTTTGTGGATGGAAGCTCACTGCACTGCTTCCTATTACTCTGCCATTTCAGGTCCATGCCACTCCTGCCCTGCCACTACTCACCTTTGTTTTTCTCACTTTCCTAAAGGGAAAAGTTAAGACAGGATTTTAGGCTAAGAGACATAGTAATCCTTGATATTTCTAGAGAAACTTTTTTCAGTTTTTAAATTATGCTTCTACAATCTTAAGGAAAATTATGAAAAAAAAAGTAAGAAGGATGGGAAAGTTGACCATTGGAATATGTTAGGGATACACAAACCAGAAGTAATCAAATAAAGTTACACTGTGTTGGATAAACCTATGGATGATAATACACCTACCCACGCCTCCAGGGTGGTTGTAAGGGTCAAATGAGATAATATTTGGAAAGCACTTTGCAAACTCTAATTATTAAAGGACCAATATTGACAAAAGTTACTGGGAAACCTGGAAAGCAGTCTGGCAGAAATTGGTTTTAACAGTTTTTATTTTTTGTTATTCTGAACTTGACAAATATCAGCAAACATGAACATTTTCGGTTTGGTTTTGTTTTTGCTTTTTTTTTTTTTGGTGAGGCAATAGGGGTTAAGTGACTTGCCCAGGGTCACACAGCTAGTAAGTATCAAGTGTCTGAGGCCAGATTTGAACTCAGGTCCTCCTGACTCCAGGACCAGTGTTCTATTCACTGTGCCACCTAGCTGCCCCAACATGAACATTTTCATATGCAAAAAAGAACAGAAAAAGTTTATATATTAAGGCAAGTATCTCTAATCAGTACAGCTTGTTTCTAAATGTCAGATAAAATTCAACACAGGTTTAAAGCTGTCTTGACTGTCTGTCTCCCTCTGACCTTCTTTCTCTTCAGTGCACTGAAAAAAATGTTTCAGTGCTTCTCCTCCTCCTCCTCTTTCTTCTCCTTCTCTTTCTTCTCCTTTTCCTCCTCTTCTTCCTACTTCTTCATGCAAGTTGCTATAAAATATTTAACAAAGAGAAGTTTATTCACATGTGAAAAGGATCAATAAGGATATAGTATTGATTGAAGAAGACATGACTCCTCTCTGCCTCCACATCTGTCATGGCTGATAATAAGAATAACTAGTATTTATGTAGAACTTTAAGATTTGCAAAGCACTTTACAAATATCTCATTTGATCCTTTAAATAACCCTGGGAAGTAGGTGCTATTATTATCATCCCCATTTTACAGATGAGGAAACTGAGGCACAGAGGTTAAGTGACTTGCCCAGGGTCACATAGCTAATTACTGTCTGAGTCTTCCTGACTCCAGGTGCTCTATACACTGTGCTACCTAGTGGCTCATAAGAGAGGTATGGTGATTCATATAGAAGTGAGAATTCTGTCTAGTCTAAGGAATCTAGACTCCTTATAGGCTGGGTTTTTTAGTCCTCAAGTAACTGGAAAGCCACACGTGAGATTCAAGTGCTACCCCAGAGATTCTTAGCCTAGAATCTTTAAACTTATTTTGTTAATATTTGGATAACTGTATTTCAATATAATTAGTTTCCTTTGTAATTCTATGTATTTTATTTTATACATTTATAAACATTATTCTGAGAAGGGGTCCATAGACTTTAATAGATTGTCTGTGACACACAAAGGTTAAGAATTCCAGGTTTAGAGATGTACGTCCTTCAGACTAAACAAATCTTGATGATGGCTTCCTTGCCTCTTAAAATAAATTGGCTTAGCCTAAGTATAATGGATGCTACTTCTACCACATCCTGGCTGTTGGTGGCAAGTTCCCACAAGTCCTCCAAAGGGCACTTTAACTACTTAAATTGTCCTAGAGCTGCCACTAGGCAATCCAAGCCTTGGGGAAAAAAAAAACCTCAAACAGGCAGCAATTGGCTAGGAACTTAGTGCATCTAAAAGAAAAACTATAACAGAAAGGTAACAGACAGTGTAACAGCCCCATGATTGAACAGTTCACAGCCCCTAGTACAAAGCAGAGACAATGAGCAAGAGCACCTAGAGACACTGGGTCCATACCCCGTATGTTTGTACCTCTGACACAGCCACTAATCTCCATCAACAGTCAGGCTTATCTATAGTTAGATAGCTATGAGGTCATAAGCCTTCTATGTACCTTGTCCCCAGGGCCTGATTTGCCCCATACCATTGCTCATTCAATTTCTTGGCCCACCATTTAGAACTCTCCTTTCTTTAGGAGCCCCATCAGGGAGATGAGACCAGATCTTTGCTCTTTGGAGTCCTCTGCCGAAAGATTATCTCCTTCTGTGAGAGCTAGATAAAAACTCTCCTTTACTTTTATTCAGGGGCTCGAGACTGCCACCAAGTTGGCTAAGATCTCCTTTTCTCCAGGTCAATTCACAGTGACCATAATGATGCAAACACAATCTAACTTTTCCCAAGCCATTACAAATTAAGGCATTTTCGATAAGTCCACTCCTTGGCTCCCCAAGCCCTGCCTGGGGAGGCATTTTCTGAACCTCACATGGGAGATTTTGCCAAGATCACATGAGGGATTTGCCAAATGAGGGGAACTTGAGCCATTTCCCCTGGTTATATGGAGTTCTTCAAGATGGCAGAGACTTTGAGGTCTGGGCAATACTACAGAGAAGGTGTGAATGAGAAAGAGCTGGAGAGGATTAACCAGAACTTCATAGAGAAGCCATCCATGCTTATTGGATTAGTCTCCTAGGAGGCTAGAAACAAGAGACCACTGGGCTATAGAGCTCTCCTGTTTCTAGGGTGGTGCCAGTTGCAGAAATTGAATCTTAGAGGTAGAACATGTACCCTCAATAGTCAGGATATGATGACAAAGCTGTTGATAGTGGTAAACCCTTTCCCCTTAGTTGGAAGAAATGGACTAGTAGTTTGCTGATCATGGTAGATTGAGGACTATACAAGATTGGCGCAAGGAGCATCATTGGGCTAGTGGAGAGGGTGGGCATCCATGCTAGAACTGAAGACCTCAGCCTCTGGCAGAGTCACAACCTATTCATGAATGTTGTTGTTGTTTAGTTGTTTTTCATTTATGTCTGACTCTTTGTGATCCCTTTTGAGGTCAGAACCCCTTTTGGGTTTTCTTGGCTAGTGTCCATTATGCTGCCTAGTCCGTGGGACCAGTATCATTGTTCAATCTACTGGTTCCTGCACTGTTGCTTCTGTTGATGTCTGTGACACTGCCCATCTTGCTTGGGCTAGTGCTGCTTGACATTACCCATTCTGCTTCACCTCGCATTACTACTTGTTCTACTGAGGCCTATGCTACTGCTAGTGCTTGCTCTGCTGGAGATCATCAGTAGTTTATATCAGATAATGTCCGAAACTATCTTGGTTTTCCCTCTCCATTAAATTCTCTAAGACTTAACTGAGTGATCTGACCCATAATTTTCTTAGGGTTGATCTCCCACTCCTTATTCCTCATATGATCTTGTTATAGATGGTAATCCATTCTAAGGTCTCTGCCTCTGTGGCCTTGTCTGGTCTGGCCAACATTGTGCCATTGGTGCTTCAGAAAATGGGTCTCTTTTAGTTCTACCAGACTGTGGTAGTCTGAAGAAGAATCCAAATTGTTCTGGAGGATAGTGAAGGCAAACTGAACACCTTCCCAGGTGAAAGTGAATTTCTTTTGACCAGTCTCAGCCAGAGGAATAGAGGAAAAGACATTGTTAAGATCAGTAATTCTGTACTACTCAGCCAGGGACTGAGCTATTTGGTCCAACACTTTGACAAGTTAGGAATGGCCGCAAAGATCAGTATGACAACTTTGTTTAGCTCCCTCTAGTTCACTCTTCACTGACCACACAAGATTATTATAATGGGAGCTGGTATAGGAAAATAGTCTCCTTTATCTCCATCACTAATGATGAAATAGCTTTCATGCTTCCTGGGACTGAGTATTGTTTGGAATTAGCTACACAGGATAACCTGGGTAATTCTGAAGGTTTACATTCAACTCTACCCTTTATGACTGATATGGAGGTTGCCATAAATGCCTGTATAGATACTGACTCCAAGAGCTCATGATGCCCTTTCCCTCATTAATATGCCTCCTAGAATCCCCCGTCAAAACCATGGTACTTAGTGGAATGCCTGGTATGATAGTAAACTGACTACCAGTGTCCTTCAGTTTAGGAGATGCCTTTGACTTGGTCAGTGCTGAAAGACCCTTATTGCCTCAGGGCTGGATGTCACAGGACAGTTTTACTAGCACCCCCATGAACTGTCTAACCATACATCCCAATGACTACTTGTTAATTTGATTTCTTAATCCATTGTTTAAGACTACATTTATCTCCATTTCATATTATTAGATTGAGTGCAATGCTCCAATCAGTTAAGATCTTTTGGATTTTTACTGTTGTCCAATATGTTAGTTCTTCCCCCCTCCCAACTTTGCATTGTCTCCAAATTTACTGAGCATGCCATCTAAGAGAGGCAGGATTTGATTTTCCTGGGTGTCAAATTCAATTCCAAGGATGGTCATAATGACTATAAAGAAACATTCTAGTGGGAAGGGCCATAGCACTTACAGCTTAACTGTGGACCATTCTTGGGGTGGGGTGTTCTTTACAGGGTTCTTGCATTCTAAAGTGCCATAACTCTTATGCATTTGGTTATTTGGGGTGGAGTAGTAGATTGCTTTATTTGCCTTGTTTGTCCAGAATGTTTTGTAACATCTGAAATCACAGAGCTGCAATAAATAACTACTCTTGGTTTACAGTTACTTTGTGCCTCCCGACCTACTTTTTAGCTTAATTGATAAAAGATCCAAAGAAAAGAAGTTGTCATTTAAATTTATGTGCCTAGTACCAGATATTTGGTGCTCAGGACCTCTTAATGTAATTTCTTAGGAGCCTTCAAGTATTTCTTTTTTCTTATTCAGTAGGAATCTTCATAAAAACTGGCAGTTGTTAGTTAAAGACTGACCCTTTTTTTGGAGCCTGCAAGTTTAGCTGTTATATAGTCTACCAAATTAAAATTGTTGTTACCTAAGTAAGTACTGAGTCATTCTCAGAACATCAACCATCCAGCTTCCAGGGGGAAAAAAAAACAACCACCACCTTATCTAATACTTCCCTTCGAGGATTCAGCCTCCCAGGAAAATACAACCATCCTGACTTCCATATTTATCTTACATAAACTACGTTAGAAGGTGACTGCAGACCAAGTAACATGATGATCATCATTTGAATAAATGTTCTCTTATACCATATTTGATACTGAAATAAACCAAACCAGCTAGAGGTATCATCTGTCACCTGAAAGCAAATCACAAAGTTTTTTATGACCTTACTGTAAATAAGAAAGAAGCTTAAGGAAATCCTTCTAAAAACTAGATATAATCAAATGTCATCTTCCTGTCAGATGGTCTTTTTCTTATCTTGATTTTTTTAATCCAAAAGATCAACCAAAAAAGGGCTATTAAGGTTAAGAGCTTTCAGATTTTTCTTTTCTATGGCCCATGAATTTCAGCCTTTATGCAGGCTCATTGCTCTTATTATTTTCTGCATATACTCTGGTAACTCTTGGTGGTGCTGATGCACAGTCCCCAGAGGTGTCACTCTTCAAGAATTTCTTGGCAAACCAGTGGCTAAAACTCTGGTTTACTTATACTTCATGTTGGTGCTGGCTTCCCAATCACCACAGTTTCATGACCTCAAGCCTTGTTCAGTAACATGTGAATAAGAGTGAAGGTGGCAGATGATGAGAGTGAGCCAAAGTTGGTGGTTGACAAAGCTTGACTGGGGAGAGGACAAGGGGGTGAGGGATTTGATTGTATAGTGTGGACTTGAATTGATTCAATAAGGCATCAAGAGAGGGAAAGGAAGAGAGTTTAGCCAGTGCTGGTCAGCCCCTCCCCACCCTGCCACTCAGTAAACTCCAGTGGTTCTCTATTACCTTTAAGAATTTCTGCTATAAAGCATCTTGGGATTTTGAAGTCCTGGGGAAGAGCCTAAAAGTTTTGAGGGTGGTAGTTTGCAGTGCTTTAAGTTGAAGGTGGGCATTTCAGGAGGTAAGTATCTATGGGAAGTGAATACTTGCTCACTTCTGGACTATTGCAGTAGCCTGCTGGTTCTACTTGCTTCAAGTCTCTCCCCTTCTATTCCACCCTCAATTCAGCTGTCAAAATGATTTTTCCTACAGCACAGGTCTGACTATATTACCCTATATCACTCAAACTCTAGGGGCTCCCCATCACCTCCAGAATCAAATATACACTCTTCTGGTGTTCAGAGCTCCCCACACCACCACCTTTCTAGTGTTTTCATACATTACTTACCTCTACATATTCTGCAATCCAGTGACACTGGCCTCACTGTTCTTTGCACAAGACACTTCATCTCCTGACTAGGCATTTTCATTGGTTGTCCCTTGTCTGTAGAATGTTCTCCCTCATCTCCACCTCTTGGCTTTCTTCAAGTCCCAGCTAAAATCCCACCTTCTATTGGAAGCCTTTTCCAAATCCCTCTTAATTTTAGTGCCTTCCCAAAGAATTGGAAATTGAGGGGATGCCCATCAGTTGGGGAATGTCTGAACAAGTTGTGGTATATGAATGTAATGGAATATTGTTGTTCCGTAAGAAATGATGAACAGGCAGACTTCAGAAAAACCTGGAAAGACTTGTATGACTGATGCTGAGTGAAGTGAGCAGAACCAGGAGAACGTCACACACAGTGACAGCCACATTGTGTGATGACCAACTTTCATAGACTTAGCTCTTCTCAGCAATGCAATGATCTAAGACAAGTCCAAAAAACTCATGTTGGAAAATGCTATCCACATCTAGAGAAAGAACTTTGGAGTCTGAATGCATATCGAAGCATACTATTTTCTCTTTTTTTTTTCTTTCTCTGGGTTTTTCCTTTTTGCTCTGATTCTTCTTTTACAACATGACTAATGTGGAAATATGATTTATATATATACATATATATTATGTATATTTAATATATCAAACTGCATGCTGTCTTGAGAAGGGGGTAGAGGAGGGAAGAGGAAAAGTTAGAACACAAAATATTATAAAAATGAATGCTGAAAACTGAAAATAAATAAAGGAATATATTCTTTAAAATTTTAGTGTATTCCCTCTGTTGATTATTTCCTATTCATCCTGTATATTACTTGTTTGCACATAGCTGTTCACATGTTGTCTCCCCCACTAGATTCTGAGTTCCTTGAGGGCAGAAACTGTGTTTTACTTTTCTTTGTATCTCTTGTGCTTCTTTGTATTCCTAGCACAGCGCCAGACACATAATAGGCCCTTAATAAATGTTTACCGACTGACTGATATAAACTACTCTGCCTGGCATTTAGAACTTTTTACTCTGGTTTTTCCAGCCTTCTTACACATTACTCTCCTTTAGGTACTGTATGGTCTGTCTGTACTGGCTTTCTTCCTGTTCCTCCCACAGGATCCTCCATTTTATTTCCCTGTGCCTGTATGATGGTCTTTATTTGAACTCGGTATGCTCTCTCCCCTCACCATTTCTTGGATTCCCTGGCTTCCTTCAAAACTCAGTTTAAGGACCACCTGCAGGAGACCTTTTCCAGTCCTCACAGCTGGCTAGTTCCTTTCCCTCTAAGGTCACCTTTTATCTATTTTGTTTGTTTCTTGAATATACATATATATATATATGCATATATATATATATATAATAGATATAGGTATATTCACGTCATCTCTCCTATTAGGATTTGAAGGCAGGGTCTATTTTGTCATTGTCTTTGTACCTTCACTACTTAGCATAGTGCCAATCACAAAGTAGATGTTGAATAAATGCTCATTGATTGATTGGTTGATTAGGCTTGGAATCAGAAAGACCAAGATTCAGATTCCATCCTAACACTAACTGTGTGACCCTGGACAAGGCAATTAACCTTTAGATTCCCTGGGCCTATCTATGAAGTCAGAGACTGATCTTGAGTAGTGGAGGGAGTTCCCATAGCAAGAGCTTCCTACACTGAAATCACAGATCCTTCGTGTAGAACAAAGCACTGTACTAGACACTGGGGATCAAGAAGGCAATCTTATTTAAAAACAACAATAACAACTTGCATTTGACTGGAAATTTACATTAGAAGCAGCAAATTAGAAAGGAAAACTGCTAGGTAGATGTATTGACAGCAGTAAGGAGTGACAGCTGACAACCTGATGGATCAGTAAGGAGGCAGAAAAATTATCAAAAGCACAAGAACTTAAAAAAAAAAACTTCCTGGGACCATTTGGTAAAAGGGCAAATAGCTTTATATTTCAATGGATTCCAAAGTCATTTGATAAATAATGATTACCCTAGGTAATCAGGAAAATGTTAAATGTCAGAAAACGGCTTAAAAAGTCATTTGTTGCATAACATGCACATATACATTATATTGCTGTTCAGCCATCTAATCATGTCCAACTCTTCCTGAGCCTGTTTGGGGTTTTCTTGGCAGATATACTGGAGTGGTTTGCAATTCCCTTCTCCAGCTCATTTTACAAATGAGGAAACTGAGGCAAACAGGGTTAAGTGACTTGCCCAGTATCACACAACTAATAAGTGTCTGAGGCTAGATTTGAACTCAGATCCTCTTGATTCCAGGTCTACACTCTATCCACTTCATCACCTAGCCACTCAACACATTATATTCATATATAATATTCATTTCCTCTCTTAAAAGAATATTTGTGCCTTTCTAGTTATTTGGATAGTTCATTTATGCTAAAAAGCTCTGTTTCTTGGGATGATGAGGTGTTTTTATATTTTCTGCTGGTATAACCAAGTACTGTACTTTCTACCAAGCTGCCCTAAAATGGACATGCTCTATAACAAACATCATCTCCAGAAGATCACCACACATATTGCTTTGGAGGTGGGTCAGAGTCATTCAGCTGTCTTTTAGCCTTCATTTATCAGAAACTAGTTGATCAGATTAGGTAATATCTAAGGCAACCAGAGACTGACTTTCAGATTAATTTAAGTAGGGGACTAGAGATGGAGGAGGGAGAATAATCATTACAGAGCCTCAGAGAAAGACAACAGATTGCAAGCTCCTTCAGGGTGCGAACAGTTTTTTGCCTCTTTTTGTATCCTTGTGCCTGGCACATAGTAGGCACTTAGTAAGTGTTTGTTGAATTGAATTGAGTGCAATATCCCTTTAGGGAGACTTGGCCTGGGAGGGGCAGAGTGAAGATACCTACTTAAGGCATCTAGACCCCCAGTGGTTTATGGGATACATTTTTAGGAAAGAAGTATTTATGCGCTTGTAGATTTAGAGTTCAAAGGGATGCTAGGGACCAACTGAAGCAGTCCTTTCATATTTCTATGTGCCAGAGAGCTTAGCTAAAAGCATAAAAGTGTCAGAGCCAGGATTGGAACCCAGAATCTTTGAACCTAACTCTAACACTCTTTCCCCTGTACCCCTACTAAGTGTTACAGGAGGGTCCTGAAGAGATTGGGATTTAGGAACCATCCAAGGCAAATTTTGCCTAACTCACATTATTTTTCCCCTGGCACAAGCACTGCTATAAAGTAGTATTTCCAAAAAACAGAATTATTTTCTCCTTTAGATGACATTATAAAAAATAAAGATCAGTAATTGTTGCATGGTAAATGAAATGTATAGCCAGTCAATAAACATTTTTAAGTGTGCTAAACTCTGTATATACAAATCTGAAAAAGACAGCCATTGCCTCAAGGAGCTTATAATCTCATGAAGGAAGACAACACACAAAAGGAAGCTAAAAGGGGCTGGGGGGGTGTTGAAAAGGTGCCCAGGTTGGGGCACGATGGAGTCTAGTCCAAAGGAATACACGTGCTTGGGAAATGAAGAGATGGCTGGCCTGGGAGCCCTCTCCAGATGGAGGCTTTTGGAAGAATTCTTTGCTCTACCCTCCAGCCTTCTAATCAGAGGGGCAGAGGGTACTGAAAGCGTCTGGCAGGACAATGAGTTTCCTGATGATGACATATCTTGAGGCCATGATGGAGTCCAGTCCTAAGGAGTACAGCTGTGGAGGCCAGGGAAGGAAGGTAGAAATGTGTTTATGTGTATGTGTATATACACACATACATATATACATGCGTACACGCATAGTAAAAGACGGTTCTTTTGTGCATGCGTTTATGTATATCCATTATGTGCTTGTGTGTATGTGTGTGTGAATGTGTATGTATGCAGTTGGACACCCTGAACCTTGATCCCAACATAGTGATGTCATTTTGGTCTTCAAGAACCAAGGACAACCACCACCATCTATTCTATGTGTTTGTGTATAATGTATGTTTGTATCTAATATATTATGTACGCATAATATGTGTATATATTGGGTTGATCTATATATATACACATACACACAGAATCATCTTCTTTTAACTATTTTAACTATTATATTTAACTATTATTGAGATAAATTGGCAAAGTTGTAGCAAGAGCTCTTTAGATGTGATTTGTCTATAAAGAAGCTCTCCCTAACAGGGTAATTCAATTCAGCTAAATTCAACAAACATTTAGTAAGCTCCTGTTGCATACAAGGTACTGTGTTAAGCACTGAGGTTACAAAGATGGAAAAATAGAATAGTTCCAACCCTTAAGGAACTTGCACTCTAATGGAAGGGTAAGACTTGCATGCAAACCTGATCCAAGGTAGCATGTGATAAAAGTAAGGTAGACAACTAGAGAGTATTAGTATTTAAAGGCTAGAATGGATTACCCAGGTATAAAGGCTATCTTTTCTGAGCTTTTAGAACTGTCATGGAGGGAGGACCAGAAAAGATTGTCTTTAAGAAAGTAGAGCCTCTAAGGAGAGAATCTCTTCTCCTTACCAGAAACTACCTTTCTGAACAGACATGCTCACAGTTAAAGTCAGTTTGGTACTAATTTGCTCCCCACTTTTTCTGTATCAGTTGTGTTAGAGGAAGACCCCTCTATTGCTTACATTTTTTTTATTTAGGGAGTGCGACACTGAGCTATCTGGCAATCTTCCCAAGGTGGACGTTTTAGGGATTGGCTTTGTGTCTTGTAAACAGCGGCCAGACTGGCTTCCTTTCAGTTCCCTGATTTAAGGTAGGGTAAGTGCCAGGACAGCAGCCAATATTTTTATCATAACCAGTGTTGACTTACTCTTGCTGCCAAGTGCAGTTTCTTCCCACTGCTAACTTTAGACACCAGTGCTGAGATCTGGAATAAGTTACAGATGTTCCTTACTTGTGTGAAGAGTGGAAATGTTTTTCTCATGTAGCCAGTGTCATTGAGGAAAAGTCCTCAAAGGACTATAGTACCCTGGCCTGTTATCCCATTGATTATAAAGAAAATTTATTTCAAAGATGAGTCCACTGGGGCTGACTAGACTGGCAAACTTTTCTGTCCCCTTTCCCTGTCATAATGTTTCCTTATTTCTGGCCAAGTCACGTGGGGTTCAGTTAGGTGATACAGTGGATAGAGCACCGGACCTGGAATCAGAAAGATCTGAGCTCAAATCCAACCTCAGACACTTACTACCTGTGTGATCCTGGGCAAGACACTTCACCTTGTTTGCCTCAGTTTCCTCCTCTGTAAAATGATCTGGAGAAGGAAATAGCAAGTATCTTTACCAAGAAGACCCCAAATGGGATCACGAAACGTCAGGCACGACTGGAAACAACTGAACAACAACAACAGCAAAGTCATCCCCAGAATAGAGGGTTCCTGGAAAACTGGTTTAGTTCCTGGCCTGTCCTAATCATTCAGTTTAATCTAGGATCTGTAGTATACCCTGAGCATAATGTAGCCACCTGAAGGCTGGTAGAGGGGACCACCATATCATACGGGGTAAAAAGAATACTGGACCGGGAGTAAGGAGACATGATTCTAGTCCTATTTCTGCTATTGATGTACATCTGTAACCTCTCAGGATCTCAGATTTCTTATTTGTAAAGTGAGGAGGGTAGCCTAGATTTCTAGTATCCATCTCAACTTCCTAATTCTACAAAACATTGGTCTCAGAAGCTCTAGGCCAGGTCAAAACATCTCAACTACTTCAGAACGTAGGAGAACCATTAATTCCTCCTCAATCCAGACCTCCTACATGAGGACAGGATCACGTTCAGGCAGTTGCTTGATGGCATTTATGATATCTCTGTCATTTTTTAGAGTTAAGCTTGAAATCTGAGAACTAAAGGGTATTGATTTACTCTTAGGTCTTTTGCTTGCAGTTTGGATAATGCGTTTTATTGCCTTGTTTGTTGTTTCCTCATGGTTCAAGGAGCCAACCTTGTTAACCAACTGTTATTCTCCTTTTAAAAAAAAAGACTATTAAAATAACTATATTAATAATCTTAATAGCAATAGTAATTTGTTGAGTGAATATTTATTTAATCTCCTGTCATATACTGGATTCTGGGGGTATAAAGATAAAATATGACACTGTCCTTGCCTTCAAGGTGTTTACAATTATATCACCATCATAATCACAACTCACATTTAGATAGTGTCTTAAGGTTTGAATTGAACAGACGAGTAGGATGGGTTAAAATACTTTTAAGAAATTACGTAATTCTTTTAATGACCCCAATCTTCTCTCTATGAAAAGATCTGCCTTTGATATCAGTACTCTTCTGGTGCTGTATGGGTGCAAATCCTAGGATACTAAGTCTCCACATAATTGAAATAGAGGATCACCCAGAAGCCTATGCAAAGGTATATGATATATGTGAGCAGGCTGCAGTACAATATGTATGAGTAATTACAAAGGACACGAAGTGTATTGAGTGTTATCAGAGAAATGTCTGACCAGGGAAAAAAAAAAAGATGGGTTGGTCACGTAGCAAGAATCAGGGTTAACCAATTGGTAGCTCTCCTGCTCCACTGATAGCCACTCATTGTGAAGAGACATCCATCATCCATTTTGGGTGAAATCTTCTGTAGTAGCTTCTGAGAGCCCAAGGATCAAAGTCACGTAGGATGCGCAAACATGGATGGACTATAATTGATGATGAAGAAGCTCTGGATCCTGGAGGTTTGATAACGCATTTTTCTCACAATAACTCTGAGGTGACATTCAGGGAGGTTATTATGGAACTGACCAGTTAATCCACAAACATTTAAGTGCCAAAGCAGACTCCTCTGAAGAAGCTATCGTTTGATTGGGAAAAACAACACATACGGATATAAGGAAGAACAAAGTAATTTCAATAGAGGAGATACTAGTCCCCAGGGGTATCAATAATGGCCCCATGTAGGAAATGGCTGTTAAACTGAACTCTGAGGGGAGTTAGGGATTCTAAGAATCTTAGATGAGGAGGGAGCACATTCAAGGAATAAGAATCAGCCTGTGCAAAGGCATGGAGACTGGAGAAAGAGTGTTCTACATAAAGGACATCAGGTAGTACATTGGATAAGAATTTAGTGCCCGGACGGGGCCAGTGATCTGTTATAAGTCAAGAAGAGTGGTCTGGAACTAGATTGTCAAGGGCTTTAAATAGCAAGCAGAAGAATTTGTATTTTATTTTAGAAACAATAGGGAACAACTGCAGCTTTTTGAGGATGACAGCACAAGGTCAGACCTATGCTATATGAATATCACTTTGGTAGTTGGGTGGAAGATGGGCTGGAAAGGGGACAGACCTGATGCAGGGAACCCAATTCAGAGATTATTGCAATAGTCCAGATGAGAGGTGATGAGAAATTGAACCAGATTTGAAGCTCTGTGTGTGGAAAAAAAGGGAGGTAGATGCAAGAGATGTTAAGAAAGTAAAATTAACTAAGCATTAGTAAATGATTTCATATGGAGAGATGAGAGACATTGAAAGGCCAAGGATGACTCCACGATTGTGAACTGGTAGGACTGGAAGGATGGTGGCTTCTCAACAGAAAGAGGGAGTTTTTTTTAAAAAAAGGGCGTGTTTAGGAGAAAGATAATGAATTCTGTTCTGGACCCATCTAAGTTTGAGGCAATATGGCACAGTGCATGAAGAGGAGGCCTCAAAACCTTGATGATCTGACACACCATTCTGAGTGACCCTGGACAAGTTACTTTTCAATATTGTTGGTAACTCTCTGAGGCTAGAAGTTGCAGAGAAGTTTGTCAGTAAACATTAAGCGCCTTCTAAGTGCCACATACACTGTGCTAAGCACTGAGGATGTGAAAGAGGCAAAAGACAGTAGACACTGCCCTCAAGGAGCTCACAGTCTGTGGAGGAGATAACACACAAACAAATTTATACAGGCAAGCTATTTACTGGCTAAGCAGGAGACAATTGAAAGAGGGAAGGCACTGGAATTAAGAGGGGTTGGCAAAGGCTTCCTGTAGAAGATGAGGTTTTCCTTGGGACTTAAAGGGAGCTAGGGAAGCCCACAAGCAGAGATGCAGAAGGAGAGTATTCCAGGCATTGGGGACAGCTAGAGAGAATGCCTGTAGCTGAGAGATGGAGTGTTTTGTTTGTGGACCAGCAAGAAAGCCAATGCCACTGAATTAAAGAGTGCGGTAGGGAGCAAGGCAGAAGAAAACTGGAAAGTTAGGAAGGGGTGCGGCGGAGCCCAGCAAGATTATGAAGGACTGACTGCCCGACAGAGGATTTTATATTTGATCCTGGAGTTCAGAAACCACTGACATTTATAGAGTAGGGGTTGGACAGTGCATTGACAAAGTCAATCTCCTCTCCTAGGAGTTCCTCCTGTAAATGAAATCATAGGTCCTGTCCCCTTATCTTTAAATCTGAAATACTTAGAGTTGGGAAAGAAGAAGAGATAATTTGATGTGGATGCCATGCTCATAAGAAAGATTAAGATAGCATAAGTAACTCTGGAAATCATTTGCATGGAGATGAAAATGGAATGTGTGAGAGATGATGAGATACTCAGAGATCACTTTGTAGAAAGAAGAGAGTTTATGACAGAGCTTTGGAGGATGGTCAATTAGTGGGCATGATACGAATAATGACCCAGTGATGGAACCTGAAAAGAAATGGCCAGAGAAGAGAAGAAAACCAGGAGAGAGCACTGTGACAAACATACAGAGCAGAGAGCAGACAGCCAGGTCAAATCCTGTAATATAGTCCAAGAGAATGAGGATTTAGAAAACGTGATTGGATTTGTCATTTAAGAAATTATTGGCAACTTTAAAGAGAGTAGTTTTAACCGAGCTAAGGTCTGAACCCAGACTGCAAGGTGTTGAAGAGAATGAAAGGATAAGCAGTAGAGGCAATTAGTATAGGCAGCTTTTCCTAGGAGTTTGGTTGTAAAACTGAGGTGAGGTATAGGATTCAGAAGATTGTAGGATCAGGTACAGGTGGGGAAGACCTGTGTGTGTTTGTAGGCAGCAGGAAAATTAACCTATTTATATAGGGAAAGATTGATGATTATAAAGGATTGCGGGATTAATCTGTCAGAGGGAAGAGGTGGGAGGGGATGAGATCAAAGGTAGAAATAGAAGGATTGGCTGTGGTGAAGAAAAGGGCACCCTTCATCAGGGTCTGAAGTAAAAAAGGAAAGAATGAGGAAAAATGACAAAGTTTTGAGAAAGAAAGAGGGGAGAAAAGAGCTCATGTTGAATGGGGCCTGTTTTCTCAGTAAACAAATATGTGTGAAAAATACCAGGCTGTTTAGTTGAAACTGAGACTTCTTGTTATTCAGCTAGTAAAATTAGAATTCTTTGAATTGGAAAAATCACAGAGCGTTCTTAGCACATGTTAAAGAATAAGACGAATGTTTGGATTTGAAAGATAGTTTTCTTTTTTGTTGTTCGGTCATTTCAGTCATGTCTGACCCTTTGTGACCTCATATTTGGGTTTTCTTGGCAAAGATACTAGAGTGGTTTGCCATTTCCTTCTCCAGCTCATTTTAAAGATGAGGAAACTGAGGCAGATAGGGTGAAGTGACTTGTCCAGGGTCACACAGTGTCTGAGGCTAGATTTGAACACAGATCTTCTTGATTCTAGGCCCAGGGCTCTCTCCACTATGCCACCTAGCATACTTATTTGAGGCATAATTGCTTCATTCAGAGGAAGCAGGGTGTGGTAGGAATCAGGAAACCTGTGTGACACTGGACAAGTTATTCAACCTTTCTGAGTCTCAGTTTCATCATCTGCAAAATGTGGATTTGATATATACCCTATCTATATCACATGGTTGTTGTGAGATTTCAGTGAACATTGATGTACGTTGAGGTGCAGTATAATTAGTAATTCATTAAAATGTAAAATATTATTATTATTCTCATTTTTATGGCATTTGAGGTAGAAATGATCTAGGAGCAAGTTGCTACTATGCTTCTGTTGTTCCTTTACATATTTTATTATTGTTTTTCTCATTATAGAAAAAGCATTCTTCTCATCTTGTTTGATGGAGCTCAAACAGAAATACCTCTGGGACAAATTACTTTCCTGTTTATTATTCTTTAATGTTTTATGTTCCGTGCACTAATCTACAGGCAAATAAACATATTTGGAGATAAACTTATCTTCTTTAGGTTCGCCGAAACATCTTAAGTACAATTCTAGTAGCAATCAGGATGATAAGGATGATTACGATTTTTTTTTCTGGTGAGTCTCTGTATTTTGAAATCTTTCTGTTTCATACAGCTTGGAGATTATGAATATTTAGGATATCAACCTTTATTAAAAACATTCCTAAGTTCTGGAAAAAACCTTTATTTTATTGCATTTGACAAATCCAATGGGATTTACTCTATTATCAGTTTTACTGCTTCTTCCAAAAATATGTCTGAAGTTTTGTTTTTTTTTTAACTCTTTGTCTTGTGCTTGAGAATTTCTCAGTCCTCTTCCATCTTTTTGGTGAGAAAGTGTTAATCTTTTTATAGTTGATTTAGGGAAGTAAGCTCTTATGTTTTGTTAATATCGTATGGGTTTTTAAGGTATATCTCCCAAATCTGTTATAGTCCATTTTATAGTTCCAAAAGCATACACTGAAATTGAAATTGGTTAGGTGCTAATCACTTTAAATATATCCTTCCTATTAAGCTTTAAATTCAGGATACCAGTGAGTTTCTTAACATTTAGCCATAGTTTTCTTCTTGATGGCTGTATGTATGATGTGTCTTACCTAGAGGAGACCAGGGTATTTGTAAGTATTTCCTTCATGCATTGATTCAATTTGACCCCTACATTCAAGCTCAAACCCTCCAGTCTCACTCTTATATTGGTTTATATTAAGAAATGTGCCTACCAAGTCCAGATAGCATTTGATATTACTTGAGAAGGATTCCATGACAAAGGAGTTATTTCATGTGTTTTTCAGTGAAACCAAAAAGGCTTATATACAATGGAATCTTTTGATATGACTCCTTTGATTTGGAGTCTATGCTTAATTCTCTGTAGGAGAGAGATGATAATGGAGTTAAGGCTAGGCAGAACGTTAAGGAAATCTCCTTCAACTATTTTCCAAAAATATGTTACATTCTGTGTCAGTTATTCTTGATGTTATTGTGTAGGTGGCATATTTTATTTCTTAATTTTTATTTTCAGTTCCTAATTTTCTCCCTTTCTATACCCTCTCCCCCACCCACCAACAAGGCAAGAAATACCCGTTATAATGGATAGAGACCCATTATACATATGAAGTTATATAAAACATATTTCAACATTACCCATGTTGTGGGAGGGGGAACCCCAAAAAAAAATAAATTAAAAATACACTGCAGTCTTCACTCAGAGTTAATAAGTTCTCTCTCTGGAGGTAGATAGCATTTTTTCATCATGAGTTCTTTGGAATTATTGTGAATCATTGTATTGATCAGAACAGTTAAGTCTTTCATAAATGATTATCATGACAATATTGCTGTTACTGTGTACAATATTCTGAGTTCTGCTCATTTCATTTTGCATTAGTTCATATAAGTCTCCCCAGGTTTTCTAAAACCATCGCTTTCGTCGTTTCTTATTGCACAATAGTTATTTCATCACAGTCATATACCACAACTTGTTCAGTCATTCCCCAATTGATGAGCATCTCCTCAGTTTTCAATTCTTAGTCAGTGGCATATTTTAAAGAATCCTTTTCTATGTGAATGTCAAACACTCTAGCCTTCTCACTGTACTTAGTTCTATTTGATGTCTTTAACAGTATATGAATAAATCATAAGCATGAAACTGAGTCAGAGGCTTTGTGATAAACTGTAAAGACAATATAAATGCTATTATATTTTCAGGTAACTTGTTGAGTACTTACTGAATTGGTAATGAGTTATGCTTCATACCCACAGGACATTTTGGCATACCTTTTTTTTTTGTTTGTTTGTTCCTCAGATAATATGCTATTTTCTTTTAAGTGTTTATAGATTTTTTTTAGTGATATATTTGTGAATGCTTTGTATATAGTACTTAAGTAAGTAATTGTCCTATACTTTGAAGAATCACTAGTGTCCTCATTTTTGGTAGCAGATATGTGATGCCTCTATTAAGAAAGGTGGGTTCAACCTTGCACCTGAGAGAAAACTGGTAAAATGCTTTGATAGTCTAGCATAGAACATAGAACCCTGTGTAGAAGGCCTGAGAGCTGGCAACTTGCACAAGTCCCTGATCTTTATCTAGCCAATGTAGTTTGCTCTGATTCAGCTCCAGAAGAGCTCCGCATTCTTATGTTCATTGAGTAATCACTCCTCCTACCCCGCCCCCAATCCTTGGCTACTTTTGGCAGTAATTAAGAATTTCCTCCAAAAGAGTGAAAAATAAAAGGCATAATCAATGTGTAAACATGAATCAGACACAGGATTTGAAGAAATCGCAAGAGAATCAGCACAAATTACAGAATAACCTGAACCGAATTCTCTAGCGTAATCAGATGGGAGGCCAATATTTAAGCTTCGCAGGGACATGGAATAGTTCATGCGAGTCTTTACATTTCACCTCTGCACTGGGCCTTGATCAAACAGCCCAGCTTTTCAGTGGCCTCTCTCCTCCAATGCTAATGCTTTCCTTGTCACAAGCCCTATTCCAATACTGCTGTTGCAACTACAACTGCTCCAGTAGACAGTATAACCAGTCAGATCCCACTACCTTTGAAAATTCAGACCTGGTAAAGGAAAAGAAACAAAGAGGGATGAAAATTCCCTTGTGGTGGTTGACAGAAATGGCAGCTTTTCATGCTCTGAGTTGGAGAAGGGCACTGACCACAGTAGTAATTCACCAACTCTGATTTGGCAAATCTGCTTTTTTCCAGTTTTTCAGAGAAGCTAGAGTTCAGTCACCTCATATGATTGTTCTCATTCATATATTAAAGCTACACAGGCTTTCTGTTTCTTGTTTGATTCAACTTAGAATTTCTCCTTTTTATTAATATTAAATTTATATTTCTATTTTTTCATTCAACAAAAATCTGCCTTCTCTTCCTTCCAACACCCCTCATCCCCTCCCCCCCTCCCCCCCAGTCCACACTGAGAAAGAAAGAAAAACAAACTCCTTGTTACAAACATGCGTAGTCAAGTAAGATAATTCCCCTACTGGCTATCAAAAGAAAAAATGTCTCAGTTTGCACCCTGTCTGTCAACTATCTCTCAGTAAGTAGGTAGCATTTTTCATTTATCATGTGTCCTCTGGAATTGTGGTTGGTCATTATGTTGATTAGACTTCTAAAGCCTTTCAAAGTCTGTTTGTTTGTTTGTTATAGGCAATTGGGGTTAAGTGACTTGCCCAGGGTCACACAGCTAGTAAGTGTCAAGTATTTGATCTGAGGTCGGATTTGAACTCATGTCCTCCTGACTTCAGGGCCGGTTCTCTATCCACTGCGCCACCTAGCTGCCCCTTCAAAGTATGTATTTACAATAATGTTATTGTATAAATTGTTTTCCTAGTTCTGTTCACTTTCTTCAGCATCATTTCATAAAAGTCTTCCCAAGTTTCTCTGAAACTGTCCCTGTTGGAGGCGCAACTCTAATGCCAAAACTAGTGTTAGATTTGAGGACAAAATGAGGCACTTGTAACTCATGGAACATTTACAGAAAGAGCTTTACTTTATCCTAACACGGTAAGAACATGCAACAAGGATACAGGGCATTTAGCTTCTCTGGTTGTAGCCCCCTCATCTCCATGTGGAAACATCTAATTAGCAGATCATTAAGGCATGGTCTCAGGTACCCACCCAAGGCCCAGACTCCTTGTGGCAGGGACAGATTTGTCCTAGGTCTACCCCTGTGTTGGGATTTTTTTGTGTGTGGGGGGGGGAATAGGAAAGGAAGCTGAATGAGGAAAACTGGTCCTATCGCAGTCCCTTTTGTCATTTCTTTTTTTTTTTTTTTTTGGTGAGGCAATCGGGGTTAAGTGACTTGCCCAAGGTCACATAGCTACTAAGTGTCAAGTGTCTGCGGTTGGATTTTAACTCAAGTCTTCCTGACTCCAAGGCCAGAGCTTTATCCACTGCGCCACCTAGCTGCCCCCGTTTTATCATTTCTTATAGAACAATAGTATTCCGTTATATTCATATACCATAACATGTAAAGTCATTCCCCAATTGATACAAAGTCCCTCAGTTTCCAATTCTTTGCCACCACAAAAAGAGCTGCTATAAATATTTTTGTTTATATGAGATGAATCCTTTTCCTCATTATTTTATCTCTTTGGGGGTATAAATATAATATTGGTATCACCGAGTCTAATGGTATGCCCAGTGCAATGACTTCTATGTTATAGTTCTAAATTGCTTTCCAGAATAACTGGACCAGCCCACAGTTGTTCCCTAACATCTTCTATTTGGAGAAGTTGTATCACCTAAGTAAGCTGATAAAATCTGCCCGTGTGCCAGACCCCCATTACAACTATTTATGTAAAAATGAATAGATTGTCTACAGTGGCAGGTCAGAAGCAGTTAGGATACTCATGGGAATATGAATCATGGCAGGTAAAGTTTAGTCAGAACTAGTTTATCAAGTAGTTTATTTTGGCAGTGACTTTGCCCAGATTTTTGACCTATAAAACGTCTAAGAACAGATCTGTTTTAATAAAGTAAGTTCTCTTTAATATTAATTTCAAGGGATCTACTCAAAAACCTTTTCTAAGATGGCTTTTTAGGAGGAAAACAAAAATTCTGTGCATGTTAGTGAGCCCTAAAATTTGGAGTAAATTACCCAGGAGAAGCAAAACTTCTTTGAAAAGGCATTGATATTTAAATTCATTTCTAAGTAATAGCCTTATTACTTGGTAGAAATTTTATTTTTGATAGAGCTTGTAGGTTTTTTCTCTAGTTACTTTGAAAAGTAATTTTTTAAAGAACAAATATTAACCCCATGATTTTGTGGTTCATTGTAAAGAACACTGAATATGACTGCAGAGAACTAGGGAATGAGTCCCACCATTGCCATTAAACTGCCTCTCTGACCTTATACAAGTGTCCTTACCTTTCTGTGCATCAGAGGTCAAAATCAACCATCCTATCACATTTCTAAAGTAAAGAGTTAGGAAATTTTCCTTTCATCAGGCCTAAAAGTGATTTTATAGTTCAGGAGTTATTTTTAAAATTATGTGTTTCTGGCCTTTTTTACTTATATTTTTTAATGTATTACATCCGTTAACATATGAAGGAATATATTTGTGAAACTTGAAAGCAAAACTGTGGGATTTTACCCAAAGTTAGACTTTTCTTTGCAACTTTTATATTGGTGTAGTATTAAGAGAGACTACAACAGAATAGATTAATATCTGCTAAACAAAGCCTGTATTTTTAATAGAATGTTAACTATTTCTTGTCCAGTATAGTGTGCTGTACTATATTCCAGAGACTAAATGAGACCTGAAATCCAAGGCAATCATATTTTTAATGTGATGTACACATGCATTTTTTCCTCCTGGGTGTCAAGGAGATTGAAGGAAGTGTCTACTTTTTCACCAGTATTTTAACAGCTTTTATTATAATTTCCATAAAGTAAACATTTTATATTTAATTTTTTTATTTGAGATTGTTTTAAACAGCCATTAAGCAAAGCCTTGAGGGAATTCAGGAGAAGAAACTCTACAAAACTTAGAGCAAGTAGGTCATGGAGTGCAGTACAGTCTGGTAGTGAGGCATAAGACTGGGTGTCAGGAGATTTAGCTTCTATCCATAGCTCTCTCCCTGACTCAGTGAGTGACCTTGGGCTAATTATTGGATAGCTCTCACCTCAGTTTAACCTTCTTTAAAATGGGGCTAGTACTGGCTCCCTATCAAATTTAGAACATTGGAGAAATTGGTTTGATAGTTACTATCAAGTACTTTGAGCTAATTTTTTGGTAGTAGCAAGATCCTCTGAAAGATCAAACAAAAATAAAATTATTCATTGTTTAATAGTCTGAGAGCAGTATGCATCTCACTGTATTTGGTTAAGAAAGCACCAACTGTAACAGCCAGAGCCATAACTAGGAATTCTGGCACGTAGGACATATTTATTAGAGGACAAAAGGTAGGGGATGGGTTATGAAAATGAGAGTGACCTGGGAGTCCACAGGAGACAGTAACAAGTATCTTGAAAGAATAAACTTTAAAGGAGAGGTAGTGGTGGCATAGGAAAGGACTGAAAGTACAATGGTAAGGATGGACCATTTCAACTCCTCTTTCTGACCTTGTGTGTCAACGGGTATGAAAGAAAGAAAAGTCAGCCTTGGATAGGATGCCAAAAGGTATGGGGTCTTCTTCAGTGAGCATCATAAGATGGAAGAAATATGAAAGAAAAAGTTTTAGGATTAAAGTGTTCCAGAGGTCACGGTGGAAAGATAGAACTGAGGAAGATAGGAAATGAGAGTTAGAGCTGAGTTTTAACTACAGAAGGAGGGAAGGGATGGCAGCTGATGCACTGTCTTTGTTCTCAGATCCTGGGCTGATCCCTGGCATCCTGAGTTCTCAGGCCAGGCAGCATAGGGAAGTCCACCCTGAGCATGGTGGCATGGAGGTGGGTGAGGAAGCTGGTTGGCAGAAAAGATACTGCCGTTCTTTGAGGGAAGTTATCTACATTGTTCTTACCCCCAACCATACCATGTCAGTGCTTGAGGCGAAGCCCTATCTGTGCAGCAAAAGTCCATGTTATTTCTGGACTCTGTCCAAAAAGAAAAAGCACCCCTACCCACTCATTGATACCTGAAATTTCTTTAACAAGGTAAATTGGGTGGGGGACTTCATGCCACAATTAAAGATCAAGTTTAAAATGCAAATACCCCTGGGAAAGATAACCCTGAGGTAGAGTGGTAAAGGGCAAAGTGTGCTGGCTTTCGAGTCAGGGTACCTGGTTTTTAATCCCAGCTCTACTGCTTAATACCTGTGTGATCTTGGACAGCAAGGTCTCACTTATTTCATCTATAAAATGAGGAAGTTTAACAAAGTGATCTCCGAAGTCTCTGCCAGCCTTAATGCTATAAACCCAAGTCTAAATTAGACTTGAATAGATGGAATACAGTGTGATATAGGGGAAGGCACAAGATTTGGAACCAGAGGTCCTGTGTTTAAACCCTAGCTTTGCCACTTGCTATCTGTAGGGATTTGGGCAAGTAACAACTTCAGTGAGATTCACTTTCCTTATCTTAAAACAAGGGAGTCAGGCTGAATGACCCTAGGTCATTTACAGCTTTAAGTCCATAATCTCTCAAGTTACTTCCCACCTCTAAAATTTCTTATGCATTTGAAATTTTTTTTTCTGAGAAGAGGTCTATATGCTTCACCAGATGTCCAGAGGAGTCCATGTCACACACACAAAAAGGTTAAGAACTGATTTGGGGGCAAAACCTTAAGATTGATTTAGTGCTTCTCTTGTGCAGATTTTTAAATAAAGAACCATCTGTATAATAGACTATAACATAACAATTTATGATGCTAATATTCATATACTTTCTACTATGAAATTTAGGAGTCAGTGTATATCATTTGTATGTAGTACCTCAAAGCCTGTTTCTATCCTACTGTCCTTAGGAGCAAAATATATATGACCTATACCACACACACAGAAATATGTAATAAATAATTGACTAGGACTATATTTTTAATGAAAAGACTTTTTTAGCTTCTAGTGCAAGCAACACTCTTTTACCTCACCTTCTGACCTTATATCCAGCCTCCTAGGAAGGAGTTATAGAGAATCAAGAAAATAATAAGAATGTTACAAGCAATAAGAAGAGGAAAATTTTATTTGTGCCTTTTGTCTTTTAATTATTGTCATTTCAACACCCCCCATCCACTGCCAAATTGAAATTCTATTGTGATAAAAAATAAGTTAGCAAAACCATCTGATAAAATGACCACATATAGCAATGTGTGCCATAATTTGGCTTAGCAGTCTTCTACCTCTGTCTTGCTAGGGGAATAGTATATTTCATTATCTATTTTCTGGGACCTTCATTGGTTTTTTAATTCTTTAGTGATCTTTTTTTAAATTCTTTTTAATTCTTTTCAGTTTTTAGTGATCTTTTCATTTACATTGTTGGGGTCATTGTGTATTGTTTTTCTCTTTATAATTTCATACAAATCTTATGTTTCTCTGAATTCCTTATTTTCTTCACTTCTTACAGTACAATATTTCATTACATTTATATACAATAGTTTTTTTTTTCAGCTATTCCTCAGTTTCAGAGCACCTACTTTATTTTCCCTTCTCAAACACTAACTGACATGAGTACTTCGGTATACCTTGGATCGTGTTTCTATCTTTGACTTCCCTGGAGTATATGCCAAGTAGTGTGAGTGCTGAGTCAAAGACTATGAACAGTTCAGTCACTTTTCTTGCATCATTCTAAACTCATATCCCAAGTGATTCCACTACCAGTAGTGCGTCAGTCTTGCCCTGACTTCCTATAGCCCCATCTTTTGTCGTCTTTGCCAGATTGTATAGTGTGAAGTGAAACCTCAGAGCTGTTTTAATTTTTACTTCATTAAATATTAGCGATTTGAAGCATGTGGTCATTTATAGATTACACCTCTTTTGAAAACTGTTCATGACCTCTGACTACCTATGTATTGGGGAATGGTACTTGATATTACCTGTTTGTGTCAGTTCTTTATATATTTTAAAGTCAGTTTTTATTAGAGCTAAATTTTTCCCATAATAATAATAGCTTGTGTTTATATAGCACTTAAAGGTTTGCAGTGTGCTTTACAAATATCTCATTTTATCCTCACAGAAACCTTGGGAGATAGATGCTATTATTATCCCCATTTTACAGAGGAGGAAACCGAGGCAAACAGGGTTAAGTGACTTGCCCAGGGTCACACAGCTAGTAAGTGTCTGAAGCCAGATTTGAATTCAGGTAGGACCAGTGCTTTTTCTACTGCACCACCTAGCTGCCTCTTTGTATTTATATCTGGTATTCAAGCATATTTATTTTTAGTTAAAGTTTCCTCAACTGGGAGGCAGTATGGTAAATGTCAGGAAGATCTAGATTCAAGTCTTGTCTCTAACACCTACTGTGTGACTTGGTCACTCTAGTGCTCTAAGTCAACTCAGTGCTCTACATAGCTCTCTAAGTCTTTAAGTTTTATATGTCTGTAAGTTACAGTGGATTGTGTCATGGAGAGACAATCCACACTACTGAAATTTAAAATTTCTTCGAGGTAATCAATTTACATTTTAATCTGGTATGATTGCTTTGTTAAATGCAATCACAAAATCCCAGATTTTTTTTCATATTTTAAGATACTTAAGTGACCATTGATTCTAGCTCATTCCCTAAAAGAATCTCTACTATAAGAGAAGCAACAAGTGGTCAGTCCTTCTGCCTCTCTGTGTGAAGGTGCCCAGTGAGAAGGAGGCCACCTGTCTCCCATCTGAGTTACTCTTTGTCCTGACATCCAGCCGTACCCATAATTCTTGCTCCTTCCTTCTCACGACCAAAAAACCCAAGTCTAATCCCTCTTCCATGTGACAGCCCTTCAAGTACTTGCACACAGCCCTTGTGTCCCTCTCCCAGTCTTTTCTTCTCCAGACTAAGCTTCCCTAATTCCTTTGGCCGACCCCCATGACATAGCCTCAAAACTTCAGCAGCCTGGCTGTTCTCCGGGATTCACTCCATCTTATCAATGTCTTTCTTTAACTGTGTTGTTCAGAACTGAACACAATCACCTAGATATAGTCCGACCAGGCCAGGGTACAGAGGGATTGCCGCCTCCTCACTTGGGGAAGTTGGCCCTCTCTTAATGCAACTCAGGATTGCATTTGCTATTTTTCCTTGCCAATGTAATAAGACACTTTGTTTTCAATGTCAAGAGATCCCAAGATCACAAAATTCTAGTTCTGTTTGAGAATTCTGGTGAGGACTTTGCATAACAATGAGAAAATGAAACGTACTCCCTCCAAAGCATCATGTGTATAAGTTAAACATTAAGAATCATTTCCTGCCAGTAAAGGCTCATCAACACTGAGCTAATTATAGAATCTCATTTTGTGGAGGTTTTAGAAAATTAGAAAAGATGTTTATCACTTGTCCTGGGTGAAATCTTACATTGCAATCCAAGTCTAAGATTGAAACTTGAAAGTGCTATCAATATCATTTATCCACTAGGTAAGAAATAGGCAAATGAAGAGAGAGTGAGGGATAGGGACAGGACCTAGGATTTCACTGGAAGTCCCCTAGAGAAGGAAACTTCTTCTGACAATGCAGGTCTCCACAAACTGTAGTCTTAGTTTACCACAATCACCGAGAAGTTATGTAACTTCAAGGTCACACAGCTACTATGAATGGGGTGGGGGAAGAACGCAAACCCAAATCTTTGTGTTCGGAAGCCAGCTATTTATCCAGTATGGCAACACATCTCCTGAGGAGGCAATTGGGAAGAAGGAGAAATATAACAATGGCCTGAAGACTAGCAATAACAATCCCAGTTTTCCCTGAAGATCTCTTAAAAGCTGATGACATAATCCATGCAGATAAATGCAAATTATATTCAGATAACACATGACTGTTTAGGTAGATAGTGAATATTTATGAAAATACACCTGTGATAGGATTAACTATTTCAGACACATAAGTGTGACATTTGGAAAAAAAAAACTGTGAACCTGTTTCAAAGTTGCTTAAGCAGGAATCTCTTACTCTAGATCTCCTCAAAATATCATTGTCCTTCAACGGATTATCAAAATCAGGGCTATTTACTGAGTTCTCCCTGTGCACATAACACTGAACTGTGTACTCCTAGATGCCAGGACCCCAGAAGAGAAGCCGGTCTCAGACAATTCAGCCCAACAGTTGAGAATGTTTCTCTTTGTGAAGGCGTTTGAGTTTGGGCTCTGGGTGAGTCAGTGAGCCACCATCTCTCCTCCTCCCCTGCTGCTGTTTCATGGTTTGAGGAGCACCTACAGTCTTGATTTCTTTTCAAAAGTCAAAGGAAAATATATGTTTCCATTCTTTTTTTAGGCTAAATTTTGAATCCATGAAAAATATGTCCTGGAGGTGTGACAGTTGGGGGATTCCTTACCTCTTTTCCTTGAATTCCAAGCCCTGACGGAGGCCCTGCCAGCCCTCGCTTAGCGGTTGTTCAGCAGTACCTTCGCTCACACTTATTTTGGGGACATCAGTATGCTTGTCATTTTCTTTCTGGAAACAGTTTTTCACACCCACGTGGCAAGTGTGTGATATAGCTCCTGTTTGTTCTCTGTATCCTTTTTGCATAGAGAGGACAGGGAACATGATCCAGCCTTGGGAAATAATAGCCAATGATACCCTTAGTGGTTTGTTAAATGACGTCATGTGCAAGTGTGCATACCTGTTATGCTTTTCTTTTAATTCCCTATACCTGGGTAAGGAGGGAGACACAGGGTGACTTCAAGGACCTTAGAGAAACCTGTAAGATGACCTGCTCTATCCCCTTGTCTTTAGGCAGAATCTCACTTAATCTCAATCCTAATGCATGGTAGAGTGGTAAAAGTGTTGGATTTCATATCAGATGACGTAGGTTCAGATCCCACCTTTGCTAGATTAATAATAATAATTATAGCTAGTATTTATATTGTACTTACTCTATATCAGGCACTGGGCTAAGCATTTTACAAATATTGTCACATGTGTTCCTCAAAATAACACTGTGAGATGGGTGCTATTATTAACCCCATTTTACAGTTGAGGCAAACAAGGTTAAGTGACTTGCCCAGGGTCACACGGTTAATAAGTATCCAAGGAAACCTCAGGTCTTCCTGACTCTGGGCCCAGTGCTCTATCTACTACGCCACTTAGTTGTTCTGTGACTTTGGGGCAAGTCACTTAACTTCTGTTTGACTCATTTTCCTCATCTATAAAATGAAGGGTTGGACTAAATGATTTTTAAGGTCCTTTCTAATTCTAAAATTTATGGTCCTACCCTATATTAGAATATGTCCCTTGGTAACCCATTATAATTTTTAGTATCTTTTATTGTCTTACAGTTTTCTCTGTATATATTGTCCTTTTCATTTTCTCCCCTTCTGGTATACAGGCTGCTGAAGAGGAGCACAGAGCCTATCAATTTTTAGTTCCTGAGAAGGCTTTTAGCAACCTCATAGTTAACAAAAGGCACCATGTTTGTCTTTAGAAGTAAGGCAGATATTGTGATTAATGTAACATAGTGCCAGGATCCAGTTATATGTATTATTCTTGATTTTCTACACTGATCCCATGTTCCATAAATATCCTCTCTAGCTTGTTTTCAAACGCTCCAAAGATGAACTATCCCATGGTTAGTATATAGCTCTACTATATTCTAAAGCAAGATAAAGTATGCAAAATATCCTTTGGTCTTTTAAAAATTAATAGTTCTAAGGTTATGGCTTGGAAAAGAGTGAAAAAAAAATTCCCTGGTATTAACTTCGTATATCAAAATGTTCGTTTCCTGAGAACACTTCCTAGTGGTAAATTCAGAAGAAAAATGAGTTTTAGCAGATTCTGTCCCTTCTTGTTATACTTGAAGACTTTTCAGGACTTTCACTGGGCATTCTGACACTTCCTCACTATTGACAAATGGCTGGCAATAATACAGAAATGACCTTCAGGTTTATGAAGAATAATTGCAAAAAAGAATAAGTAATATAAAATAATATATCCTCAAATTATAAAATCTTATTCCCATACAAAACAGCTATCAAAACGCAAAGACATAAAAAAATTAAGGATGTTTAGTGCAAGGAAATAGGGAAAGGCAAAATTGTGATTTGGTACATGACGCATTATAACTTTTGGTAAAATGAATATAAAGTTTAGAGGTATTAGTGAGATCCTACAGTGTGAAATATAGGCCATAAAATACTTGATCACAAACTATAATCTTCAAATAATTTAGAATCTGATGGCTAAGGCCAAAGCAAAAAAGGAGACAGAGTGGGGAAAAAAGTTACAAAATTTAGAAGAAAAAGGTGAAAAGAATGTATAGGTCAAAGTTTTACATATAATAGGAAGGTGATTTCTTTAGGAAAGCAAGAATACAAAATTGTATTAGAACTAAAAGTTATATTATTTGATTAAGAAAACAGTTTGTATGATATAAATAATGGGAAACTAAGTAGGTAAAGGAAAATGTAAGCAGTTTGTATTTATAAAGGAAAAGAAAGTTTATGAGTGTAGCATGGAGAGATTAGACCATTTCCCTCTTAGCTTGGTTTGGTCTTGGGCCACTTCTGATGATATATGTGCTCTGAACCCTAGCTGAAGGACATGTATAACCAAAGGCCCTGGTTGGTCCCATGTTCCTTGTGACCAGGAAGGAAGGCGTTGGTGTGTGTGGGTATATTTAGGGTTGGGGGTCAGGGTGGAGGGTTGAAGGTGATTGGTGACTGAACCAGGAAGTTCACATGGTAGGCTTTAAAAGGAGAGGACAAACTCTCCACTTCAGTCCCTTCCTTTCTCATTGACATTGTACTTAGACTTCTGCCAGCTTTCCTTAGGACTTCCAGCAAGGGTAGGAAGAGGATAGCTCTCTTCTCTCTCCTTCCCAGTAGCGATGCAGGTCTATGACTGCAAATACATGTGCTTGCTTAGGTGAACCCGACACTGTATCTGAAGTTCCTAGCCTCCTCATCTGCTTTGGATTTCTTTCTCTGAGCACAGGGGACTGAACAGTGATGATGAGAGGGATGTTTCTAACCTTGATAGTTACTTTGTGAGCTTGAGAAGGCTAGATTCCTTGAAATAGGTGCTGGTTGCTCAGAAGGAGGTACTTTTGGCAGTTACACCCCTATACTAAGAGAAGATAACCACCACCAGGAGAATGAACTTTTGTTAAGAATAACACTACACTATATGTCAGCCATATTTATCAATATTGTTTTAGACTATTTAAAGTATGAGGTTGGAATATTGTTGTGGTATAGGAAATGATGAGTTGGTGAATTTAGAAAAATATGGAAAAACTTGGACTTATGAAGGAAGATGTTATCCACCTTCAGAGAAATAGAGCACAAAGTATAGTATGGTCTTACATAGACGCATAGGAATGTGTATGTGTATATATGTATGTGATATTGATATATATGTATGTGTACATAAGTATATATATGTATGTCTGTATGTTTGTATATATGTGTGTATGTGTATATATGAATGTGTAAAGTATATATGTATATATATATGTGTGTATATGTATATATATGTATATGTGTGTATATGTGTGTATCCACACTTAATTGTAGCCTTCTTGGTGGGGTGGAGGGGAGAGGAAGGGGGGGAAAGAACATAGTAAAAAGTGCACAGCAGAAGACAAAATAAAACCTACAAGGAAGTAAAGAAAAGATAGACAGTTCTGAACGCAATGTATAGTATTTATTACATAAGCTTTCTTGAAATGGAAACTTATTGCTTTATATTTTGAATCCTCTCTTATGTTCTACCGAGCACATGACAGTGTTTTTTTTTCTTTTCTTATTTTGTATTTAAGTTGGTTTATTTATTTTTTTATTTTGTATTTATAAAAAAAATAAATTAAAATAATTCACAGGTTCCAGGGGGAAAAAAAAGAAGTAAAGCAAGAAATGATTTTTTTTTTTACAAAGCATCTCATTCTGAAAAAAAAAAGAATAATTACAGAAAGGAATAAGGGATGGGTAACAGTACATCATATATCTATTAATTGTACAACCTTACTCCCAGAATATATTGACATTGAGTTGCTACTTGAGCAGTATAAATCCAAAATAAATGTGTAAGATCTGTTCAGTAGTCCCACCCATCTACTGGAAGTCTTTACCTCCTAGGATAGCATAAATTGGAGTTTTGGGTTATTATTTCACATTTTAAGTATTTATCAATGAATACATTGAGTCCTTTGTATTTTAATAAATTGTTTTAGTAGTTAAAGAACAAAAGAGCTGTCCTATGCTTGATATAAAATCATAGAGAACATTATGAAATACAAAATGGATAATTTTGACTACATTAAATTGAAAAGTTTTTATACAAACAAAGTCAATGAAACCAAGATTAGGAGGAAAGCAGAAAACTGGGAAAGAATTTTTGCAACCAGTGTCTCTGATAAGGACGTCATTTCTAAAATGTATAGAGAACTAAGTCAAATTTATAAGAATACAAGTCTCTCCCCATTTGATAAATGATCAAAGGATATGAACAGGCAGTTTTCAGATGAAGAAATTAAAGTCATCCACAGTCATATGAAAAAATGCTCTAAATCACTATTGATTAGAGAAATGCAAATCATAACAACTCTGAGGTACCACATCACACCTATCAGATTGACCAACATAACAAAACAGGAAAATGATAAATGTTGGAGAAGATGTGGGAAAATTGGAACACTAATGCATTGTGGGAGTTGTGAAATGATCCAACCATTTTGGAAAGCAATTTGGAACTATGCCCAAAGGGCTATAAAAATGTGTATACCCTTTGACCTAGCAATAGCACTTTTAGGACTGTATGTATCCCGAAGAGATCATACAAATGGGAAAAGGACCCACATGTACAAAAATATTTATAGCAGCTCTTTTTGTGGTGGCAAAGAATTGGAAATTGAGAGGTTGCCCATCAATTGAGGAATGGCTGAACAAGATGTGCTATATGAATGTAATGGAATACTATTGTACTATAAGAAATGATGAACAGGCAGACTTCAGAAAAACCTGGAAAGACTTGTGTGGACTGATGCTGAGTGAAGTGAGCAGAACCAGGAGAACGTCATACACAGTGACAGCCACATTGTGCGATGACTAACTTTGATAGACTTAGCTCTTCTCAGCAACGCAAGGATCTAAGACATCTCCAAAGATGTCATGATAGAAAATGCTATCCACATCCAAAGAAGGAACTATGGAGTGTGAATGCAGTTTGAAGCATACTATTTGCTCTTTTTTTGCTTCTGTTTTGTTTTGTTTCCTCTTTCTGGTGGTTCCTCGTATTGGTTCTAATTCTTCCTTACAACATGACTAATGTGAAAATGTGTTTATTTTTTAACTAAATCTTGTGTTATCCTGATTGTGTTTTCACAATACTTGAATTGTTTCTTTCTGGCTGCTTGTAATATTTTCTCCTTGACCTGGGAACTCTGGAATTTGGCTACAATATTCCTAGGAGTTTTCCTTTGGGGATCTCTTTCAGGAGGAGATCGGTGGATTCTTTCAATTTCTATTTTGCCCTCTGGTTCTAAAATATCAGGGCAGTTTTCCTTGATCATTTCTTGAAAGATGATGTCTAGGCTCTTTTTTTGATCATGGCTTTCAGATAGTCCAATAATTTTTAAATTCTCTCTCCTGGATCTATTTTCCAGGTCAGTTGCTATTCCAGTGAGATATTTCACATTGTTTTCTAATTTTTCATTCTTTTGGATTTGCTTTACAGTGTCTTGATTTCTCATAAAGTCTCTAGCTTCCAATTGCTCTATTCTAATTTTTAAGGAAGTATTTTCTTCAGTAATCTTTTGGACTTCCTTTTCTATTTGGCCAATTTTGCTTTTTTAGAGCATTCTTCTCCTCACTGGCTTTTTGGACCTCTTTTGCCATTTGGGTTAGGCTATTTTTTAAGGTGTTATTTTCTTCAGTATTTTTTTGGGTCTCCTTGACTTGTTTTTCATGATTTTCTTGCATCACTCTCATTTCTCTTCCAAGTTTTTCCTCTACTTCTCTTGCTTCTCAATATCCCTTTTGAGCTCTTCCAAGGCCTGGGACTGATTCATATTTTTCTTGGAGGCTTTGGATGTAGGAGCTTTGACTTTGTTGTCTTCTTCTGGTTGTATGTTTTGATCTTCTTTGTCACTAAAGTAAGATAATATAGTCTGACTCTTTTTGCGAGGTTTGCTCATGATCCCAGCTAATTACTTGAGTTTTAAACTCTTTGTTAAGGTAAGAGTCTGTTTCCAATATGGAGAATGTACTGTCCCAAGCTTCAGGGGTTTGTACAGCTGTTTTCAGAGATACTTCTAGGGACCTGTAAATTTTCAGTTCTTCCAAGATGGTATGATAAAGGGCGAGGTCTTTACTCCTTTCCTGTCCTGTGCTCTGGTCTATGAGTGACCACAAGCTCTCTTTTCTGTCTTGGAACTGTGAGGAGGATTTCCTCTCCACCACCACTACAAGCTCCACCATGCCAGCACTCCTCCTCATCCCAGGATTGCCACCCAGAACTGTGACCAAGATCCAAGCACGGGCAAAGCAAGAGAATCCTGCCTCAGCACTGGCAAAGATATCTCTGCAAGTTCTCTCTGATCAGTCACCTGAATCCCCCTCAGTCTGTGGGCCAGAAGCTCAGGAAGCACCCACCACCCCAGGCCGGGCTCAGAACTCGTGGCTAGGATCTAGCTTCTCTCTCTCACTGCAGACACAGACTTTTCCCACTGACCTAAGTTGTCTTCAGCGTTCATGAGCTGAGAAGTCTGGAAACTGCCCCAGCTGCCCACGATTCAGTCCTCTGAGGCCTGCTTCAGTTTCGCTGAGGCCTGCGTGCCCATGCGGCACTGAGCTCATCTCCTAGCCCGGCGCGTATACCTTTCCGATCAATAATCCAGGTTGTCTGGGGCTGGAAATTTGTTTCACTCCGTCATTTTGTGTGTTGTGCTGCTTTAGAATTTGTTTAAAGCCATTTTTTATAGGTATTTGGAGGGAGGTATTTGGGGAAGAGCTCAAGCCAGTCACTGCTTTCACTCCGCTGCCTTGGCCCCGCCTCCTGGACAGTGAAAATATGTTTAATAGGAATAGAGCCTATATCAGATTTCAGGCCGTCTTGGGGAGGGAGGCAGGGAGGGAGGGGGAGAAAAATTTAAAACTCAAAAGCTTATGGAAGTGATTGTTGAAAACTAAAAATAAATTAATAAAAAAATAAAATCATAGATCTAGAGTTTGAAGAGACCTCAGAAGCTATCTTATCCAACTCACTCACTTTACAAATGAGGAAATTGAGACTTTGGAAGGTTAAATGACTTTCCCAAGATCACTCAGATAGTGAACATTGGATGTAGGATTTGAACCCAGGTCTTTTGACTCCAGAGTCAGTGCTTTTTCTACTATACCATATCTACCAATTTATAGATTGAGCAACTTTAATACAGAGGTTCCCAAACTTATTTGGCTTACTGCCCCCTTTTAAAAAAAATTACTCAGCACCCCCTGGAAATCTACTTTCTTTAACCCTTTAATATATTTTTTTAAATGTGCATCATTTAAAAAAATATAAAACATTTTTTTAAATGACACATCCTAAATTTAAGAATTTGTTGTAAATTTGTATTTTTCCCTGCTTTGAAATTTTGATGATACAGTATTGTCATGTGACCTTATAGTACTGTATTGTAAACAAGTCATTATATGTACATATTCCTGCTGATGCATGCAAGATTTCCCAACAATGCTTAACATGTTTGCCTGCCAACACTTGCTTGTTAATACCTGTAGGTGGATTTGACCACTGAAAGGTTATAACTTGCATTTTGTGTGTTTATTTGGAAAATAATGTAATCACTATGACTTTAACTCTGTTACACAACAGATGAAACATATATGAATGGTTTTTCAAAATTTTCTTGTCTTCTCTTTTTTCGTTATGCTTCTACCACCCCTTTATTTTTATTGAACACTCCCCAATTTCATCCAAGGCAGGCTACTATCGCTCCTTCCTGGATCATTCCAGTGGTGCCCCCTCTCCCAGGGTGTGGTATTGCCTACTTTGAGAACCTATGCTTTAATAAAAAGGGCATGAGAGACTCTAGACATCAACCATAAAATAAACATTATATAAGAAATTATCCCTGGGACTCTGGGATGTTGACAGAATAAGTCAAGAGAATATGAGAAAAATTCTGAATGCCCTCTTTGGAGTCAGGCTTTCCCAGTATTGAATCTTGAGCCCAGAGCAAGAACCCCTTTGTGGGAAAGCCCCTACCATCCCAATCTATGAGTGAGACTGCTCCAGCATTTGAGAGGTTGAATCCAATCAATCCTGAGTACTTACTTTCTTTTTGGAGAATTCTACACAGGTCTAGATCTCATTTGAGTTTGTTTGCTTGCTTTTTGAGCTAGCTTGCTTGCCCTATGATCAGACAAGTTTGTATTCCTCAAGCTCACAAGGTAGCCACCAAGGCTGATATTTGCTACTTTGTATAGTAAGTGCTTTCCTAGAAGAGGTTCCCTGGGCCGTATATACCCTTCCGCATGGAGCCACAGTACAACTGTCGCTAGAATTGGCCTGAGCTCACACTCAGCTCCATGGAAAGTGCTCCAATCCAACCCTAATACTACATCATTACTGTGATACTTATGAGCTTTTTGGAAGATTCATGATGTTTTTGGTGTAAGTATTCCTGCCATCAAAGCAGACTGTGAGAGATGCATGGCCCAACATCTCATCATTTATTGGAGATAAGCATCTCCACACTTAGCCAGTATAGTCTGTGAATAAGAGAAACATAGACTATTTGGGGGTTCTCCTTGAAACAAAGTCCTGTCTCTTAAACGATAATATAATTCCAGTTTTATTGTATGGCTGCTAATCATGAAATAACAGTCTCAGAAAAATTAAAGTTAAGGGAAACCCAAGGGGCAATGGAGAGGATTATGGTGGGCATGAGTAGTCTATAACACATTACCATCCAAGAATTGTGCTAAAGAAGTATTTATAAAGGATGTCGTCAGACGAGTATACGCCCATAAAAGAATGTGGGCTGGTCATGAGGCATAGGATGAAAGAAAATGTGAGGAAGGCCCCCAGCACATTGGGAAGGATTTCTGGGAGGTCTAGGATAAGAGTCATATAGGATTGACAGGCATGATGGCTTGCTTTCTGCATTGTTGGAGGGACTCTCCACAAAAATAAAATTTCATATTCACTAAATTATCAAAGAATTTAGTGAAAAATCTTTTGTGCTTAGGAAGATTTATCGGTTTTGTTCTCTGATGGCATCATCTTCAAGAACCAGTGTCACCATTGTACCATAATGAGGCATAATATGCTATCACATGTTTGTAAATATGTTTTTGCATAAGTACATTTTCACAGGAAAATAAAAATTGGAAAAAGAATTCAGATGGGAAAGATTTAAAAACGGAAAGGAGAAAAGTTCCTTTGGGACAGTAAAAATGAGCTCTATTAATGATTTGTCCATTAAAAGACAATTAATGGACTCTGAAGGACAATTGATGTGACAGAAATAATGAGAAACTAAGTGAAAAAATGCAGGAAACAAGCTACTAAGAAAAGGAGTATAATTTATAAAAGCAATGCATGTTATTAGTTTTGTGAATATATTTAAAGTGTGAATGTCTTATATGTAAAAATTCATTGGATTTCTCCATCTCAAATGGGTTCTGGTAATGCTGATATTTAAAATAGTTTCTAGTTCTATAGTGACATGTTGTATGAGAAAAGGAGAAGAAAAAACTTGTCCCACTTTGAGATTGAAAAATAGAGTGGATGACTCCTTACAGAGCCTGAAAGGTTTACAAAGCATTCTGTGCAATGATGTCTGCTAACCCTGTAGTCATCAGTTTATATTAATATGATAGACTGCGAAAACAAATAAGACAAGAAAAGAATTCTTCAGTGGAGGGTTTTTTTTCTGGGAATGATAATACCTATAGTACCTCATAGGATTATTGTGATGGTTAAATAAGATAATGTATATGAAGTTCTTTGGAAACCTGAAAGAATTAGCTATTAATTTTTAAATACCCCAAATCTTTTTAATACATACTGCTAAAAAGCCAATTCTTTTGTACTTGTTTGGTTTTTTCTGAATCTATGTATGTGATTTTTTTATTTGTGTCTGTTAAATTCCATTTGGTCTCAAGGTTATAATGCAAAATGTTGTCAAATATATTTGCTGAATATGTCTTCCATATGTCTACGTAAGTTCATGTGATTTTCATGTGATGAAATGGCCCTTGATGGTTATGGGAGGGGATTGGGGAAGGGAGAGTATGTATATGTGGATTTTGATGAAATACACACACACACACACACACACACACACATACATATATATATATATACATATATGTATATAGTTGTTATTGTTGTTGTGATTATTATAAAAACAGGTAGTATGTGAGACCTGCCTTATAACTCGAGATAGACAAGGCAATAATTAAAAGCAGGAGGGAGTGTTATATAGTGTTAGAATTGGAATAGACCTTAGTGGTCATCCAAGCTCAACATATTCTGGAGTCAGAGCTCCTTCTAGAACCGCTTTCCAAAGGAGACCACTCCATGTTTAGAGAGATATTAAGTCCTATTCAAGTGCCCCATTGTTGCCTGGAAGTGATCCAAAGCCTAGACTCTCCCCTCAAACTGGAAGGGCATCAAATAGCCCTTAAATAAATAAAATAGCCCATCAAATGGCTGGCCTAGCTTCTGAGAAGCCCACTATTAAGTCAACAGCATAATAATGAATTCCTTAGCAGCAGCAACTCTCAGAGACTCTAAGTTAGGAAGAGTATCCATGGGCCAAAGCCATTGAATATCTGTCAGCTCAGCTCTGCCAGTGAGTAGCGAGCTCAAGTCAGGCTCTTAAGATGTACAGGCCAAGAAACACCAGGAAGAGAAGCCCTTGGGAGCTCAGCTTAGAGAGAAGGATGCTGGAGGTCTAGCCACCATGCCTGATGCCAGGGTAGGGCAGAGTGGAAGAGAAAACATAATCTCCAAGAACAAAGACTGCAGAGACAATCTTCTCAGAAGATTGCATGCCTGTCAATAGCATATGGCGCAATGTTGCTCTCTGCTTGCCTGTGTCAGCTTCTACCAGGACAGCAGATCTGATTAAGGGGGGAGGAGCAGCATCTATAGTGTGGGTGCCTAGCTTGAAAAAAGATATTTATTGATTATGGCACAGAACCTTTTTGATTCCAGACTAACCAATATCCAGATCTCACTGTCTGGTTTGGAAGAAGTTAAAATTTTGTCTTCAACCTTCACTGGAAGCTGAGGAGGAGCAGGCTATAAAGAATCTAACAAGAGAGAGGTGTTGTTTTTGTTGAGACTCTTAAATGTTACCTAACTAGACCAGGAGTAATGTAGAAGAATGCTATGTAGGGAAGACTGACCACGGGACTCATTTTCTTTTGCCATGCTAGGCCAGTGTAATTCTCCTCTTTATTTTCTGACCAGGCGGATCTCTAGATCAGGCTGTAACTTGACGTCTGTCTGCTTGTTAGGTGTCTAGGCTGAGGAGGTTGTATTTCTGCTCTCTCTCTCTCCTTCATGGCTGTCTGGCCATGTCTTTTCCTCTAAGATCTTTAATCCTGGAAGTGATATTTTTTCCTAGAAGTCATTCCTTTCTTTCCTGCAAACAACAGCACTCTCATCTTCCTCCTCTCTTCCCCACTGAGCTCTATCAATGTAGATGAGCATCTCCATTCTGCAGAGCCTTGGAATCTTACTAATTGATCTTTCTTCACTTTCACTTCTTTTCTTTCTCCTTTTCATTATCGTGTTTTGGAGCTCAGAGCTGTAAGGTCACAGAATTGTGGGTGAATTCAGCCCACAGGATCTAGGAGAGATGCAGATTTATAATCTAATTACATCCTCTTTGGAGGAATGTATATAAACCTGCATTCTAGGATTAGTTTTAAAAAATCACATTCTCAATTTACATAAGTTACTTTTGTTAGAGAAGACAACATGACATAGTAGATAGTGAACTGGCCATGAAACTAGAAAGATCTGGATTCAAAGTGAGATGAAGACACAGGCTGTGTGACCCTGGGCAAGTTACTTAAACACTCAATGCTTTTGGCATCTCAAAGACTGTAAGTTAGAATCATAACCTTTATTGATAGAGTTCCCTCACTTGGGAGTTCCCTGTATCAGTGAAATCAAATGTTCAATCCCTGTGCCTGCTTTACACAGATTTACATATTTTCTTGAACTACAAGGGTAGCTAGGTGGCACAGTGGATATAGCGCAAGACCTGGAGTCAGGAAGACTCACCTTCCTGAGTTCAAGTCTGGCCTCAGACATTTACTCCTCAGACTGACCCTGGTCCAGTCACTTAACTCTGTTTGCCTCAGTTTCCTCATCTGTAAAGTGAGCTGGCGAAGGACATGACAAACCCTTCTGGTATCTTTGCCAAGAAAATTCCACAAGGGGTCATGAAGAGTAGGATACGACTAAACAAATAAAACAACAATAAAATTAATTACAAATCTTCCCCAATTTCTCCTTTCTCTTAAGAAAGTGTGTGTGTGTGTGTGTGTGTGTGTGTGTGTGTGTGTGTTTAGATTCACCAAATGCCTAAGATCCCAGACTACAGGTCATTCTCCTTCTTACCCCAAGGAATTAATCACTAGATCACCATCTTCCTCTCTTTCCCAAATCCTGTCCTTGTAATAGGTGATGTTATCATTTGTATTATTGTTCCCTTAGCCTTCCTAACCTAGTTCTTCAGTATCCTTAAATCTCAGAACACTCCGTCTTTCCACCTCAGCTATATGGAGGGAAAGTCACAGCTTAGATCTCACCATTACTCACTATTATCCATTTCTTTAATCAGAAAGTCTGACATTTCTCTATCTGACCATAACCACCTATGCCTGGTCCTGCCTAAACATATTCTTCAGCCTCATCCTGGCCTCCAGTCCCTCTGCCTCTCAGTATTTTCTTAAGATATTACCCCTACTCTGATTTTATTTTCTTTACTTTCCAATCTCAACCCTATAGTTAACCAGTTTAACTGTACACTGTCATCTGTGCTTGAATCACTTGCACTCTTATTCTATCACCACTAATCAATGGCTTTCTCCCACCGTCTGCTACCTGTGCCCCTTATCACATGGTGATCTATGGAGCTGAAAAAAGTCATATGACTGGGTTAATTGGATCCACTATAAATATTTGTTATCCAAATTCAATTGGATGATCACAAGAGCAAAGCAATCCTTTTATTTCTCCTTAATTGATGTCCTCTTTCACTCTGCTCAGCAGCTTTTTTAAACCTTTTCCCTCCTCCCCCTTCCTGATTACCTCTCTGAGGACCTCTGCTCTTATTTTTCTGAAAATTTTGAAGCCATTCAAACTGAACTCCATTTTATCCCCTTCTCTCCATCTCAACACCCCACTCCACCCAACCCATGACATCATTTTCCATTTTCTCTTCCATCCTGATTCATTCTTTTCTCCTTTTAAACATGTCTGGTCCTCTTCCCTCCTTAAAAAAATTGCCCTTAACTGGTTTAATATTAGGAAAACTGTCAGTATAATTGATCCTATCAACAACATAACTAACAGAAACCACATAATTATCTCAATAGATGCAGAAAAGCTTTTGACAAAATACAACACCCGAAAGCATAAGAATAAATGGAATCTTCCTTAAAATAATAAGTAGCAGCTACCTAAAACCTTCAGCAAGCATCATATGTAATGGAGACAAGCTAAAAGCATTTCCAAAAAAGTCGGGGGTGAAAGAAGGATGTCCATTATCACCACTGTTGTTCAATGTCGTACTGGAAACGTTAGCTTTAGCAATAAGAGAAGAAAAAGAAATTGAAAGTATTAGAATAGACAAAGAAGAAACAAAGCAATCACCTAGAGAATCAAGTAAAAAACTACTTGAAATAATAAACAACTTTAGTGAAGTTGCAGGCTGTAGAATAAACCCACATAAATCATCGGCATTTCTACATGTTACCAACAAAGCCCAACAGCAAGAAATAGAAAGAGAAATTCCATTTAAAATTACTGTAGACATAAAATATTTAGGCATCTACCTATGCAAACAAACCCAGGAACTTCTTGAACACAATTACAAAACACTTTTCACACAAATAAAGTCAGATCTAAATAATTGGGAAAACATCAGTTGCTCATGGGTAGGCTGAGCTAATATAATAAAAATGACAATTCTACCTAAGCTAATTTACTTATTCAGTGCCATACCAATTAAACTACCAACAAAATTATTTTATAGAGGTAGAAAAATTAATAACAAGATTCATTTGGAATAACAAAAGGTCCAGAATATCAAGGGAACTAATGAAAAGGAATGCAGGGGAAGGTGGCCCACCCATTGCAGATCTTAAATTGTATTATAAAGCAGCAATCATCAAAACTATTTGGTACTGGCTAAGAAACAGAGTGGTGGATCAGTGGAACAGGTTAGGTATGCAAGACACAATAGTCAATGACTGTAGTAATCTACTATTTGATAAACTAAAAGACCCCAGCTTCTGGGATAAGAACTCACTATCTGACAAAAACTACTGGGAAAACTGAAAAAAGAGTATGGCAGAAACTAGGCATAGACCAAAATATCACACCATATACCAAAATAAAATCAAAATAGGTTCATGATTTAGATATAAAGGCTGATACTATAAGCAAACTAGGAGAGCAAGGAATAGTTTACCTGTCAGAATTATGGAGAACAGAAGAATTCATGACCAAACAAGAGGTAGAGAAAATTATGAAATGCAAAATAGATTATTTTGATTATATTAAATTGAAAAGTTTTTGCACAAACCAAGTCAGTGAAACCAAGATTAGGAAGAAAACAGAAAACTGGGAAAGAATTTTTACAACCTGTGTCTCTGATAAGGGCCTCATTTCTAAAATATATAGAGAACTAAGTCAAATTTATAAGAATACAAATCATTCCCCAATTGATAAATGATCAAAGGATATGAACAGGTAGTTTTCAGATGAAGAAATTAAAACCATCCACAGTCATATGAAAAAATGCTCTAAACCACTATTGATTAGAGAAATGCAAATCAAAACAACTCTGAGGTACCACATCACACCTATCAGATTGGCCAACATGACAAAATAGGAAAATGATAAATGTTGGAGAAGATGTGGGAAAATTGGAACACTAATGCATTGTTGGTGGAGTTGTGAAATGATCTAACCATTTTGGAAAGCAATTTGGAACTATGCCCAAAGGGCTATAAAAATATGCATACCCTTTGACCTAGCAATAGCACTTCTAGGGCTGTGTCCCAAAGAGATCATACAAATGGGAAACGGACTCACATGTACAAAACTATTCATAGCAGCTCTTTTTGTGATGGCAAAGAATTGGAAATTGAGGGGATGCCCATGAGTTGGGGAATGGTTGAACAAGTTGTGGTATATGAATGTAATGGAATACTATTGTACTATAAAAAATGATGAGCAGGCAGACTTCAGAAAAACCTGGAAAGACTTGTGTGGACTGATGCTGAGTGAAGTGAGCAGAACCAGGAGAACGTCATACCCAGTGACAGCCACATTGTGCGATGACTAACTTTGATAGACTTAGCTCTTCTCAGCAATGCAAGGATCTAAGATATCTCCAAAGATCTCGTGATAGAAAATGCTATCCACATCCAAAGAAGGAACTGTGAAGTTTGAATGCATATCAAAGCATACTATTTGCTATTTTTCCCTTCTATTTTGTTTTGTTTTCTCTTTTTTGTGATTCCTCCTATTGGTTCTAATTCTTCCTTACAACATGACTAATGTGAAAATATGTTTAATAGGAATGTGTATGTATAGCCTATATCAGATTGCAGGCCATCTTGGGGAGGGAGGTAAGGAGAAAGGGGGAGAAAAATTTAAAACTCAAAAGCTTATGGAAGTGATTGTTGATAAATCAAAATAATTTAACTAAAAAATTTTACCGTTATTAACAAAATCGTCCTTAAGTCCTACCATCCACTCATACTGCCATCCCATATCTCTCTTCCTTTTCTCTTCCAAACTTTTGGAAAAGAGCTGTCTGTAGTCATTACCTTATTTCTTTGTCTCCACTTCCTCCTCTTATTCATTCTTTTGAAATCTGGCTTTCAAGCTCATCACACAATTGAAACTTTTATCTCCGAAGTTACTAATGATCTCCTAATAAGCTAAGCTCACAGTTTTTCTTGGTCTCATATTTCTTGAACCATCTGCTGCATTTGACATTGCTGACTCTGGTCCACTCCTGAATACTCTCGCCTTTTGGGTTATCATGACACTGTTTTTTCATGCTTCTCTTCATACCTGTCAAAATTCCTTCTGTCTCTTCTGTGGATCATTATCCATATTATGCCCTCTAATTGTAGGTGTTCCCCAAGTCTCTGTCTTGATCCCTCTTCTTTCTCTGCATTCTCTTTCTTGGTGACCTGTCTGCTCCTGTGGGTTTAATTAGCAGTTTGATGCAAATGACTTGTATATCTATATATCTACCACCAGTCAATCCTGTGCTTCAATCCTGTATCATTAATTTCCTATTGAACATTTCAAGCTAGATGTCACAGATATTTCAAACTCAACTTGTCTGAAAACAGAACTTATTGTGGATAATTTCTCTCCCAATTCCACCCTTCTTTCAGGCTTCTCTGTTTATGTTGAAGGCACCACAATTCTCCCAATGTCCCAGGTTCATTTAGCTGTTTTATATTATCAATGATGAGCATTGACTAGTGATGAGGTAGGTATACGTTCTTAATGTTTCAACAAATGATTTACAGGTTCCCTTGAAGTTGGCACTAACATATTCAAAGCCCCTCATTCAAAGTTAACTATCTCCTTTACCTGTTATCTATAGCTTCATCACACCTCAGCACAATCCAAATATCAATACATCATATTTTGGATCTTGTCATGTCCTTTTATCCAATTCATTGACTAAGGATAACAATAATAATAATAATAATAACTCCACATATATGTAACACTTTAAGGTTTACAGAAATTTCTTTATAATTTGTCATATTTATTCAAGGAATATCTGGGGTTTTTGCTTATACAGTCAAAAAGGAACTGAAGTCCAAAGCCATCTTCCTTTATAAAAGATTCCTAATGGAATTATCAGAAAGCTTCCTGTTAGAAAGCAGGCCAAGTGGAGAATAAAAGAAAGGTGAATGTATTCACTTAGTCCGCTGAAGACCTAATGAAAATATGATAAAAATTCCTTATAATTTTGGTGCAAAGGACCACTTTTAAAGCATCATTGTGAATCACACACAGCAGTGTGTGATTACTTGGAACACAATAATTTTTATATGGTTTCATTTTGTGACAGCCATAGCCGTGTGTGTGGGTACATACTGACACTATGCTATATAGGTTCTTCTGAACTTAAGATGAAGCCATATTTTGAGCTAATTTCCACACCTTTAGTTCTCATCAGTGAAGTACAGTGTTTCATGCCATTATACGTAGGGATTCACTGCTCTCTTTTGTTTTGTTATAGAATGGATTTAACAACTTGCAAAAATTGTAGCTCTTAAAGAACACAGTTCAATGACTACTAGAAATATTGCAGGAGTCACTGATATGGGAAGGTCAGGGCTTCCAAGAATCATGCAATCCCTCAATGAAACAGGATAAACTACCCTGAAATAAAAAGGATACTGTGGTCAGTGTGGTTGAAAAGAAAAAGCAAAGCCAAGAAGTGATAAACTACAGTATTGCCATTGAAATAGACTAATTAATCCTTAGAAAACCAGCAAAGACTTTCAGAAAGATTTAGCAGTTGGAGGGGTTATTAATGATTCTTTTTCAACAGTGGTGTCAAACTCATAGAAATGGACCCTGTGGGTACATATTGATTTAGAAAATCACAAATTAGCAATATCTATGTTGTATTGTATTTTATTTATTTTGTTAAACACTTTCCAGAGCACCAAGGTGATGCAGTAGATAGAGCGCCTGGCCTGGAGTCAGGAAGACTCCTCTTCCTGAGTTCAAATCCAACCTCAAACACCTGCTAGCTGTATGACCCTGGACAAGTCATTTAACCTTGTTTGCCTCAGTTTCCTCATCTGTAAGATGAGCTGGAGAAGGAAATGGCAACTGTTGCTAAATACCTGTAATGGACCTGAGCCAAGACCAGAGTACTGAAAATTGGAAAAAGATAATTTTTATTTATGAAACTCATTTTTTCAATCAAGACTATACCAAAACCATTTTCAGAGGAGTTCCAGGATAGTCTATAAGCTTTGGGCATCTTCATCAGACTGTAAAACATTTACCCAAAACATGTGTTTTGCAGAATTTTCTTTACTTCCAGTGAACCTGGAAGTCTTACCTCTATGGAGGGAATGAAGAACTCTGACAAATACATGTATTGATTTACTGAGAAACAGAATTGTCCTGGAATTACAGAATTCCAAGTGGAGATTGGAATACTGTAGGAACACTGCATTTCAAGCAGGATGTCTTACAGACATTTCAAACTCAACTTGTTCAAAACAGAACTTCTTATCGATAATTTCTTCCCCAAATCCAATCTTCTTTCAAACTTTGGCTTTGAATCAGGCCACATGTCACAGAAGGTTAAGAAATTTATCTAAGATACGGAGATAGATATGCTTGAATGGCCCTGAAAACTTTCCTATTTTAAACCCCATTGAAAACCTATGGGTTTTAATTAAATGGAGTGTTCATTAAAGATACAATATGTCAATATGTTAAAGAACACGTGTCACTGTGTTGAATATATGTCAACATCTGGTGAGCTAAATGCTAAAACATGTAAACAAGTGATTGTAGAAATAGAGAGGACTCATTGCATGTGTTTTGTTTTTAATTTTCTGCTAGTTAATTTGCAAACCACTGTAGAAATAAGTAGTGAAAATGCAGCTGCCAGCATTCCTGTGGCTAGGGATATGTAGGGAATGGGTGATGATTTTCTTCATGCTTTTCTTTAAGCTAATGCTTATCTTTCAATGCATGAGCCAGGGAAGTGGAATCATCTTTCTACCCCCCTTTATGTACCATAGCACAAATGGTCGGAGGATTTTCCATCTACAGAGAAGGTCTAGGAGGTAGGGAAGGCAAGATAAAATTAATTTATAGATTTCTTTAGCATGTACCTCCATGTATTGAGACCCACATGATCATATGCTAAAGTTTCCAGTCTATTGGAAAGTGACCTGAAAATGTGAAATATTTCATGGGGGTCAAAGCTCATGTCTTGATGATGGGGGATGGAGGTGGGAGGGTAGGGGGAGTAGGTACATCCTGGAACTTTGTAGACTGAGCCCCCTCTTGTGGCCAACAGCCTCAGCACTGTTTTGTGACTGGTAGAGAAACTGTTTCCTCTTTGGAACAGTCTAGCCCTGACCGTATTCCAGGCCCCATAATTGACAGGGCCTGGACTGGTGGCTCAGGTATGATAGTGTCCTCTGGTGGATAATTCAGATACTGCATTTAGGTAACTAGAGTCCCGTGGTAGATAACTCACACAGTGATACACTGTCCTTCTATAGGCTTAAGCAGGAACAACCAAAGAGGAACCTCCCATGTGGGAATGAACATTACAAATATATGCGTGGGTCTATTTGTATATAATTTGTGCTAGAAGTTTGTAACTTCAACCCTTACTTTATTATTCCTCTATCCCTTAATACTAGATCTTATGATACACACAGAGCATAATAATAAGTAGAAGCCATACTTGTAAGTAGTAATCATACAAAGTTCTCCATGTACTGAAGTATAGTAGCGGCTAGGTGACGCAGTAGATAAAGCAGTGGAGTTGGAGTCATGAAGTTATGAGTTCAAATCCATCCTCAGACACTTCTTAGTTGTGTGGTACCGGCTAAGTCACTTCTATCTGCCTCAGCTTCTTCCTCTGTAAAAGGGGGATGATAATACCAACTAACTCCCAGAGTTGTTGTATCAAATGAGATGATATTTGTAAAGCATTTTGCAAATCTTAAAGCATATAAATGCTAGCTGTTGTTACAATCATAGGTTACAGTCTGATCATAGATCTAAAGTTGGAAGAGACCTCAGTGGCTATCTAGTATAAACAACCTCCTCATATTGTAGATAGAGATAAACATGCTTCATTGGCCTGGCAATTTATCTGATGTAAGCCCTATCAAAGATCTATGGCTAGGGCTAGGGAAATGGATTGTTAAAGGTATACTGATTACCCATTGTGATAATTGTGGTTTCATAATGAAGAATTAAAGAATATGAAGAATGTGCATTAAAATCTTATAAACTTAATACCAAATTGTGTAAAACAAGTGCTTGAGGCAAAAGGATATACTGCATATCAAAAGTTTTTTTTTTTAATGTAGGTGGGTTGTTAGGTTTATTGTGTGTCAATATATTTGATTATTTTGCTTTATTCCAGTTAATTTGCACATCCCTGTAGCAGATTAATGAACTGGAACATCTATTGAGTAGAGAAATTAAAGAGTCATTTTTTATTATTTAAATAAGTTTTTCCTATTGAAGGGAAAAAAGTCTACTTTAGGGACAGAATGAAATACAGAGATCTAGAAATATAGAGGTTATTAGAGTTTTCAGCAAAATTCACCTTTTAGAGACATGTATACGTGGTTTTTTTTTTTTTATTCTAAAGACACTGTTAACACAAGTTCAGATTAGTTAAAAATGAATAAATTTGGGCTTGCTATGTGAAGTAGCAATTGCTATATTGGAGTTTCCTCTTTACCTTTCTCCACCCCTTCCCCCACAGCAATACTTAGGGGAAAAGAGGTTGATGCTAGTTAGAAGCTGAGTCAGAATCCATTGTTTACTAATCTTTTCTTCCTGCTGTTCTCTCTTTATTCACTTACCATCTACTTAAATGTTCTACAAACTGTCTCCTAGAAAATATTTCTAGTGCAGTTTACCTTCATATCTCACTATTTCCTAGTCCTTGATATCACTCATTTCCTTTGCTATGCCATTTTGGTATGGGGAAAACCCAGGGTCCATAGTTGGGTGAGAAACAGTAGAAATAAAAGAAATCAAGAAATTTAGTTCTGCCAGTATGCATTCATTGTCTTCTATGGGCAAGGCACTGTACTAGGTAATAAGGTACAAAGAGACAAAGAAAATAGCCCCTTCACTAGGGAAAATTCTACTTGAATATCTCATCTCTGGCAGTTCCTACCCCACTGAAAAGGCCTCCAGTATTGGTCTGGAAAAAGACTGGGCGATTTTTGTCCAAGGACTAGTCTATCCAGGATCCTCTGATCAGGTTCATCCCCAGAAGGTTGGACATGAGGTGATGAGTTTTCTGGCCCAGACAACCCATAAGCTATCTCTCCAAAGTCAGGAGGGATTGCAGGCTGCAGAGGGGACATTTAAACAGATAGATCCAGACTTTTAAAGTCCTGGATCCATGCAATGACACTTAAGTAGAAATTTTCTGAAGAATAAGGCCCATTTGGCGGCATTGATAAATTACATGAAAATTGTGTGCAAAGAATGGATGTGGCCTCCCTCTCCCGTCAATCCTATAGGGCTTCTCTGACTGGGCGGTCTTTCAGAGCCTAAGAAAATTATCATCCTGAAGTAGGTTTTTCCAACCTCTTGCAAATGTTAGGATGATTCATCGATGGCAATGAATTCAGGAAATACTGATATCACCAAGAGATACAGTATAAGTATATGGGAGATTACATTTATATCAACCTGTTATTATTTTTTAATGCTTAGGGACGAGGACCCATGCCAATTTTTGTATAAATTAGGTAGAGCTAAAGACTAGACACATAACTTCATTGATACAGGGAACTCCCAGATGAGGAAACTCCTTTTTTTTTAAGGCAATTAAGCGACTTGCCCAGGGTCACCCGAAACTCCTTCTTTTAATGCAGGTTGACACTATAACTGATAGCCTTAGAGAATTGCTTAGTGCACTGAGAGGCTCAGTAACCTCAACAGGGTCACACAGCCAGTATGTGTCAGAGGTAAGACTTGAACCCTGTGTTTCCTGAAATCAAGGCCAGCTTTCTCTCCATTTTGTCACTGTCTCTCTTGGAGGGTATAGAGGAGAGCAAAACAAGTTAATCTAAGATGTTTGCAGGTATCACGGAAGATACAAAATACAAACAAGAAGAATTGCCTAGTTATAATGAGGTTCTACAAATGTTTCTATTTGCAGACAACATTGCACTAATTGTATCCCCCCTGGGAGTACTACACAGCTTTGGCATGGAGTATCTGGAACAGGGACTTGCGATAGATTTTTCCAGGGGCTTTGAGACTGGATCACATTGGGATCACGTGTGCTCAGTGCTCACAAAGATACCACAGTGCTCCCTGCCCTCAGTGCCCATCATTTTAACAATAGTATTCTAGGAGTGATAATATGAGGTTGTAAAATATGCAACTGAAGAAGCTGGGAAGGATAAAAATTATAAATAATGGCAAGGGTGATGAAAAGACACAGTGAGTAGAAGAGGGCTGCCACATTTTACCATTGTTGACTTGCCTGTAAGAAATGGTAGAAACTAAATTATTAAATACGCGTTTTTCAGAAAAGGAAATGGACAAGTTGTATAGTGGAAATGAGAAGCAACAGATGGACAGACTGAAAAGTACACAGGATCCCAGAAGTATCCAATTAATGAAAGGAAGGCCTCTACTTCACATGGTATATGCAAGATTTGTGGGGAAACAATGGCCTGGACTTGTATAAATTGGGATGCAATCCCTATGGGAGAATGGAGTTCCACTGATGAAATCAAGATGTCACCCAAGTATCAAAGTATGGTATAGGTAACAGCAATGAACAGCTTTATTATCATTGCCGTCACCATTTTGAGGGCCTATGGTAGGCACCGGGAACACCAAAATGTGTAAGACATACTCTCTGCTCTTGAAGGGGCTTGCAGTTCAGTTGGGGAGAGAGGATACACATATGAAAAGATGCAAGGCATCAAGAAAACAAGATAAGGTTCCTGGGTTAATTCCATATTTTGGTGGATCAGTGATCTCATTGATGAGGGTACTCTCTCCAGCAGTATAGATAGAAACTTACCAGTGTCTCCCCATCCTCAGAAACTCTTTTCCATATCCTCCTATAAATCACAAGGATTCCACCCAAATGCTGGGAGGTCTTCCTCTAGAACTCTTAACATGGTGTGGACCTCAGAAGTGTATTCTGGCTATCCATTAGTTATCCTTTGCTCTTGATAAATGACAAGCCCATCCCCTTTTCTGGACATACATCTCTCCAATGATATCTATTATAGGTAATATGCTATAGCTTACTCATGGCCACCATGTTGCTTTTCCGTTGTCTTTTGGGACAACTGAGAGAGCTGCAACTTTTAATTTCTGTTTATTGACCATAAAATGTTTTTGATTGGTTACAGCAGAAAGTTTTCTTGGAGGCATTTTTCCAACAATGTGTCTCTCATGCATATGTCAAAATTACATGAGATTACTTGAAAGATGTAACAAAAGGTCACCTGTTTCACGACACTCTTATTATTCAGTGAGGTATAAAATAGGGATACATATGCTTTCCAAAGGTGTTTGTCACTATCATGAAAGATTATAATCACAAATTCAAAATTGAAGAGGGATTCCCAATGGATGATGAGGTCTTTTAGATGGTCCTGTTTGAGAATGATATTTTGTACTATGCTGTAAGAAATGATGAGCTATACTCTTTGATCCAGCAACACCACTACTAGGGCTTTATTCCAAAGAGATCAAAAGTGAAAAGGACCCACATGTACAAAAATATTTCTAGCAGCTCTTTTTGTGGTGGCAAAGAATTGGAAATTGAGGGGATGCCCATCAGTTGGGGAACAGCTGAACAAGTTGTGGTATATGAATGTAAGGGAATACTATTGTGCTATAAGAAATGGTGAGCAGGAAGATTTCAGAAAAGCCTGGAAAGACTTATATGAACTGATGCTGAGTGAAGTGAGCAGAACCAGAAGAACATTGTACACAGTGACAGCAACATTGTGCGATGAACAGCTTTGATAGACTTAGGTCTTCTCAGCAATGCAACGATCTAAGACAATTCCAAAAGACTCATGATGGAAAATACTATTCACATCCAGAGAAAGAACTATGGAGTCTGAATGCAGATTGAACATACTATTTGCTCTTTTTCTTGTTGTTTTTTCTTTCTTGTGGTTTTTCCCTTTTGTTCCGATCTTTCGCAACATGACTAATGTAGAAATATGTTTAGTATGATTGTACATGTAGAGCCTGTATCAGATTGCATGCCATCTTGGAGAGGGGGGAGGGAAGGGAAGGGGAGAAAATTTAGAACTCAAAATCTTATAAAAGGGAATGTTAAAAACTAAAAATAATTAATTTCATTTTTAAAAAGGAGAAAAAAAGAAATGAAGAGCTGGTTGATTTTAGAAAAACATGGAAAGACTTGCATGAAATAATGAAAAGTGAATTAAGCAGAACCAAAAGAACATTGTAAATAGTAACAGCAATATTGTTTGAAAAATAATTGTGAACAACGAAGTTATTCTGAGTACTATAAATACTCAAATCAACTATAAAGGGCTTATTAAGGAAGATGCTATCCACCTCCAGAAAAAGAACTGGCAAATAGAAGTACACGCAGTATGATTTTACATATATTTATAAATCTGCATGAAATGGGGGCCTTCTCAAGTGCAGGGTGGGGAGGGAGGGAGACAGTTCCGAATTTAAAATGTAACAAAATTAAATTTAAAAAGAGAGAGAATAATATTTTGCCAATTGCTTTATGGCTGAGAATAACACAGGTTAGCACATGTTTAATGCCACCACATGAATGAATGAGTGGTAAAGGAAGGAACAAGAACTAACAGGTTCGATGGTCATTTCTTGATAGTTAACTTCTTATGTTTTTTGTTGTTGCCTAAGGACAGACTAATAAATTACTCTGCATTATTCATTTTCTTTTGGGGAGGTTATGCTCCCTCACATTGTTTAAATGGAACATAGCTGGTTTTTCTATGGTTGTAAAATTTAAATACAGTATTTCAAGATAAAGTCAGATCACTTGGACACCTTTAAAAAATAATGAGATACATGGCCTGCACCGTATCTTACATCTCTACCTCTGATGATAGTTTTTTGAAAATGTTAAATTGCCAATGACATTGGCATTTATCAGAATTCTATGGCTAAGACTTTGCAAAATTTTAAAAAGAGATACATTAGGCTTGAAAACATTTCCTCATCAGCATGTGGGAATTGATGAGATGCTGCACATGTCTGCAAGGGATCATCAGAGTCTTACAAATAAAGTTGATGACTGTTACCCCTTGGAGTTACGATATCTCATACAGGACCACCCAATCTACTATTCTGACTAAATTCAACCAAACAGTGGATTTGACTGATGCTTGACTGAACTGACACATATGGATCCACCTTTTCATGTGTTCTCTGCCTGTCTACCTTGACTGATACACTATGAGTCATACATGTGCCGTACTTTACATACATTACTTATTTCATCCACAAAGATGGCTCTATAATTTTGTATGAATTCTCTATGAATGAGATGTGACTGAAAGATGTGGTCATTCTAATTTACTCCTACTTATTAACATGTGGTAGGATTAGTATTTCTAAACCTGCATGGAAAGAAAGTAGACAGGCTACAGAAACTGGGGGTGGGGCCAGAAGCTACTCTGTGAATCCAATATCTTTCATCTGCCATAAGCTGCATAAGGAAATAGACTCCAAGACTGACCACAATATTCCCATCACTTATCCTCTTTGCCAATTTGCTGGTTATGTTACCTCAGAATTATTTTTTTTTTCATTTCTCTTGTAAGTGATTTGTAGCAATCATGGTAATGACTTGCAGAGTTGTTTTTTGTTTTGGGTTTTTGTTTGTTTTCTTTTTTGGAGAACTATACCCTCTGCTCTTCCATTGGAGGAAAAAAGTCCAAAAAAGCATCTGGTTTTCTTTTGTGGTAATTTCTGGTCCAACCTTCAAAATTCAGATCACATGGCCATTTTGAACTTATTATGGAATATGGTATAAGATATTGATCTAAACTTAATTTCTGCCAAACATTTCTAGTTTTTCCAGTGATTTTTTATCAAATAGGGAGTTCTTACCAAAGAAATATTTCTTCTCGGGTTTATCAAACACTGGGTTATTGAGTTTCTGCCTGGTCTCTTCCTCTGATCTACTTTTCTATTTTTTAACCAGTTGCAAATAGTTTATGCTTTGTAGTATAATTTTCCATCTGGAAGTGCTGCTTTTCCTTCATTTGTTTTTCCAATGGAATTTGCAAACAAATTATTTTAACATTCTGTTTCAACCTGAGTCCCCTTGTTTAATCTACTCCCTCTTCAGAACACATGTGAAATCAAGCAGCTTGGTCTGAAGAATATTTTTTTTGCTTGTGTCTTAAAATGTACCTCTCCAGGACAGATAGATTATTCATATGACTTACAGTCAAATCAGTCAATCAGCCAATAAATATTTTTTAAGCAGGCACTAGCTTGGAACAGAACCAGTAATCAAAAATACTTCAGCAGAATAGAAATAAGATAAAATGTAAGACAAGTGCCTAACGTGTCAGGCCTTGTACTAATATACAAATAGAAAGAGTCCCTGCCCTCAATCTGTTAGGGAAAGACTAAAAGGGAGCTAAAAGGAAGCTAAAAAGGGAGGGGAGAAGGAGGAAGGTACCTGGCCACAGGGGATGATGGAGTCTAGTCCAAAGAATTAAGCTGGTAGGAAATGAAGTTATGGCTGGCTTGAAGCCCTCTTTAAATGGAAGCTTTAGGAAGAGTTCTTTTTTTTGCCTTCTAGACCTCCAGTCATATTGGCAAAGGGCACTGAGGATACTAATGAGGTATAAGTACCAAGACAGATACAATCATGCAGGAGAATGATGAATTTCCTGATGATGAGGTTTCTCAGAGCCTTGGTGGTGTCTACCTGGTGAAAAATGAAAAGGATAAGTTCAAAGTCCTCTACTTCTCTGTTAAAAAATCCACTACCTAAGCATAAGGTAGAAGTACACATTTATGAGATAGTCATGATAAATTTAGGAAATTTGTTGGAGTGCAAACCAACAAGTCAACGATGTGAACCAGCTGCCCCCCCCAAAAGCTATTGGGATCTTTAGCTGCTTGAATATGTGTATGTATGCATATATATGTATACAATATATACACACATATATGTGTGTATATGTATGTGTATACACACACACACACACACACATATTCCAGAACAAGGGACATAATAGTTCTGCTATACTATGTCCTCTTTAGAGCATATCTAAAATATTATGCTCGGTTCTGATCACTACCATGCTTTAAAAGGGATTAGATGGCATACAACTGGAGCAGGGTGACCAGGATGGAGAAGGGTCTAGAAACATGGCTTATAAGGTTGGTTGAAAGAACTGGTGATTTTTTAGCCTGGAAAAAATATAAAAATTAAGGGGAAATACTTGAATATTTGAAATACTGTCATATGGAAGAACAATTAGTCCTATTTTAGGTAGCTGTAGAGGGTAGAACTAGGACAAGGATAAGGAAAAAACAGAAAGGCATACTTTAGCAAAACTTAAAGAACTTTAAACTAGAGCTGTTCCAAAATAAAATGGCATCTTGTAACATATTGTGTCCGGAAAGTGTTAAGCATAGGATGGGAAGTTGATCAGAATAATCCCTAAGAGTATCATAGCGGAAAGGCAGCATTGGTGTAGAGGAGAATGCTAGATGTGCTTGCTTCAGGAACTTACTGTGTGACCACAAGAAAATAATTTACTCTTTCTGAATCTGTTTCTTCCTCTTTAATGAGGCTAGTGACACCTGCAATGAGAAACAGTTTGGCATAGTGGATAAAAAGCCAAACTGGGAAGCAGAAAGAACTGGGTTTACATGTTGCCTCTGACACATACTGGCTGTGTGACCAAGGACAAGTCACTCAAGCCTTCAGTGCCCCAGGCAACTCTTTAAGACAGTAAGCTGTGGTTAAGTTCTCAACTTATTTTTGTGGAAGGAGTTTGGAGGGAGTTCCCACACCACTGGATTCCCTACTCCAGTGAAATCATAGGTGAAAGAGGCGGAGAGGATACCTATAGTACCTACCTTTCAGGGTTGTTGTGAGGACTCAGTGAGATTAATTTGTGCAAAGAGTTTTGCAGTCTTAAAGGGCCAAATATAAATGTTGCTGCCATTATTAAGCTCCCTTCCATCTAGAGGATCCTGTGATTCTATGCTACGTGCAGAGTACTGTGTTAGTCATTGTGGAAGACAAGGCACCATCACTGCCAGCAAGGAGTTTAAAAGATAGTTGTAGAGACAAGAGACAAACGTGCAAATTCTCAAAAAGTCTTTTACAGTGCTGTGTGCCATAAGTGTGAAATGGATGGTATAGTCTCTAAGTGCTGTAGAGCTCAAAGGAGGAAGGGATCAATCTGGGCTGGGGAAAACGACATGAAGAAAGCATGAGAAGAGCCAGGGAAGTACAGAAAAAAATACCAGCTCTGGAGTCAGAGAACTTCAATTCAAATCCCATGTCTGAAACTTGCTACTTCCCTGGGCCTCAGTTTCCTCATCTGTTAAATTTCTTTCTTCCAGTTCTAGAGCTATGATTTTATAATAGGCTGGCTTCAGGTCTCTTACAGCTCTATGTCTGTGGGCCTATGATACAGTAACTGGCATTATGTATTTTTAAAAAAAAAGTGAAGAGGGATTTGGCTCAGGCCCATGAAGCAGAACACGGAACACTTGGGAGAGGTTTCAGACGGGCATTTTTGGGATCAATATAAGGGAAAAAGACCCTATAGTTAGAGCTGCGCAAGAGTGAAATTGACTTCCTCATGTTGTAGCAAGTTCCCTGTCATTGGAGAGCGTCAAGAGGAGGCTGCATGACCGCTTGGCAGGTCTTCAGTAGAGGGGACTCCTATTCAGGTTCACGCCAGCCTCTGGGGTCCCTTGTGATTTAGGAAGGTTAATCTTGTAGTGGCATATGCAGGGTAGCTGATTAGAGTGAAATGGATTGAATTTATTAACAGAAACAGACTGGAGGGAAGAATCACAGGATTTCATAATTGGAAGGAACCTCAGAGGCCATATGGTCCAATGTCCCTGAAAAAAAAGAAAGTCCCCGCTACAACCTACTCCCCATAAGGATATTCAGCCTTTTCTTCAAGAGCCTTACTGAGGGGACTCCCCACTATTTCATGAAGAAGCCCATCGCACTTTTGCACAGCATTAAGCTTTTCCTTGTGACGAGCCTATATTTGGCTCTTCACAACTTCTACCCATTGTTCCTCATTCTCCCTTCTGGGGCAAAACCCACCATGTCTAATCCCTCTTCTCTACAACAGCTATTCAGACACATGGACAGCTGAGTCTGTTCTTCACCAGGCTAAATATCCCCAGTTAGGATTCCATTAGAACAGCCCGTTAGAACAAGTACAAAATGTTAAGGACCTAAATTCAGTACAGTGGTGGAGCAGGAATGAAGGGGAGAAAATGGATGCTAGTGAATACTTTGGAAGAAGAGTCAGTGGAGATTAGTATGGGAATTAGTATGGAGAATGGGGGAGAATGAGGCATCCAAAATGACCATAGTTTTGAGTCTGAATGATTAGCAACATGGCAACACCATTAGTAGAAATGGAAAGCCATAAGATAGAGCCATTTTGGGAGCAGACATGAGTTCATTTGGGATATGCTATTTGAGGTAACAGTGGAACATCCAAATAGAAGACTAATAGGACAGTTGAAGGGAAGAAGGGCCTTCCAGGCAAAGAGCTGGGAAAGCTCAGAGCATGTGTTTGACATGTTTGTGGTCAGATAGTAATCCATTTTGGTTGGAGCACAGAATATACAACAAAAAACCAAATGGATAGAACTGAGAAAATGTTCTTTCCACTAGACCAAGAAACCTGGTTAATCCATAAGCAAAAATAACCACTGGATCACCAGTAACTGACAGTATATCCACATTAAGAATAACATCGACTATATTCTGAAATTATTTCCTTATATGGTTATGAATCCTGCGTGAAAATTTCCCCAGACAGGTGCCCCAGGGTAATTGACATGCCATGACTGACTTTTTTCTCTTCCTCTTCCCCTGCTGTCCTGTAGACCCGATGATGTGCTTCTGAAGCGTACCCATGATGAGATCGTCCTATTGCACTGCTTCCTCTGGCCCGTGGTGACCTTCTTGGTGGGAGTACTTATCGTGGTGCTGACCATCTGTGCCAAGAGCCTCGCTGTCAGAGCAGAAGCTTTGAAAAAGCGGAAGTTCTCCTAAGGGGAAATGGCACGAGAGAAAGGATCCAAAGATCAAAAGGAGATGAGGGGAAACGTGTCATACACTGCTGTCTTTCTCATCACCTCCTCAGCCCCTGCAAAGCTTCTTCAGTGTCTTGGGAAATGCAGGTGTGGCCAGTCTCCCAGCAAGGACTCCTGTGAGAAGGTTCCATGAATTATCTCTGGAAGGCTTGTCCTCAAAGGCAGTAGAAAGGAGCAACCAAAAGGCTCAGAATCGCACATGTTGTATTAGACATTTCTGAGCAGTGGCTAACGTGTTTAGCTCTTAGCTGTATGAAATGACCATTCAGAAAATCCTGTAGATTTAATTTCATTTGAAAACAAACAAACAAACAAGCTACATTCTGCCACTTGGTATGATGTAGAATACAAACCGTCATGACTAATGCTATTTAAAATATTAAAGCAGAGTGGTCTGATTCTTTTTTAATGTCTGCTTTCTATCCTGAATGCAGAGCACTGAGAGGTAAGGTTCTTTTATACTTCATTTAATTCTTGTGGATCAAAGTTTCATTTTTCTGTGAGGATTTCTGCACAAAACTGGACCTAACCATACTAACCTCCGTTATTCCTCTTATAAAATGGTAGTAAACATCTTTCTGGAATAATCCCACTCCTTTCATTAAAAGCAGCCCTTAATTCTTAAAGGTTGGAACAGGAATGCATTTCTGTTGGCACCAGTGTTTTTGTGACACTTAAACAAGATGGGTTTGTGGATTAGGAAGAATTATCCTAAAACTGAATTCCCTCTGCCCAAATATTGGTTCTTGCTAGAGATCTTATTAAGAGAGAGAGGCTCAGACACTGTCTTTCCACTCCCAGAAATGTTGGGATTTGTTAGGTATCCCTTGTGTCAGAGTAATTGTGTGTGTGTGTGTGTGTGTGTGTGTGTGTGTAGGTGGGGGCAGGGGAGGTTCTCCCTTCTCTTGGCTAATATGCCCATACTCAAGATACTTGCAGGGCATCCATCAGTATCCTGCAACTGACCTTTCCCCACCCCTCCTTTTGGAGGCTTACTGTTCACAATATGACAAGAAAGTTTTAATGGAAGAAGGAAAAAAACAAAACAAACTCTTGAATGATCATTAATCCTAAGGATTCTTAAAGTCATTTACTAGATCTAAAACTAATGTGGATTGACTAGGGCTTTGCTCCCAGGCAACCAAGGTACTGAGAGCAATTATACTCTTTTAATAGAAAATAATTGAGCTTAGAATCTAGTTAGTAAAAAGAGTTTGTCTAACAAGCATTTATTAAGCACTTATGATGTACCAAGTACTGTGCTAGGTCCTTGGGATACAAAAACAAAAATGAAACAGTCCCTCACTCTCAAGGAACTTATATTCTATCTGGTGAGAGATGTACATCTTAGAGACGGTATGCTGGCACACCCTGGTATAAGCATTCCCACTAGGCCCTTCTCTAGAAGCATACAAATATATCAGTACATATGCACATATACAGAGCTTGAGACAGATGTGCCAACACACCCTGGGATGAACATTAATTAACACTGGTCCCCTTCCCCTTGTGGCCACTCTCTCATTCCTGCCTATGATGTACATAAATAAATTTATACAAAATAAATACAAAGCAATTGGGGGTGGCGAGAGACACTAGCAGCTGGAGGGAACAGAAAAGTCCCAATGTAGAAGGCAGATGATACTTGAACTGAGCTCTGAAAGAGAGTTGAAGGTGAAGAGCGAGCACATTTCAGACATGAAGGATAGCCTGTATGAAAGCACAGAGACGGGTGATGGAGTGTTGTATGTGTGTAAGAAAGAGCTCGAAGGTCATTTGGCAGGACTACAGCATATGTAAAGGGAAGTAATTGGCAGTGGAGAGCATTAAGGACCAGACAGAGGAATTTTTATTTAATTCTAGAGGCAATTAGGAGCTACTGGAGTTTAATGAGCAGGGGAGTAACACAGGTGTTGATTCAGGCTTGGAGAGCAGAGTGAGGGAATCATCCACTTATATATAATTAAGACCTAGGGATCTGATGAGATTAGCAAATGACAGAGTATAGAAAAAGGGGAGGATGCACATTACAGAGGTGTACATCCACAGTTGTGGGGCAAGATATGGGACATGGTCCAATAGAGACTGAGGAGGAGTGATCAGACAAGTAGGAGAACCAAGAAACAGTGGTGCCATGAAAACTAGAGAAGAAGGTATCCAGTGGAAGAGGTTGGTAAGCAGTGTGACACAGTGCAGAGAGACAGAGAAGGATGAGAAGTGAAGAGGATTTCATACGGTAATTAAGATCATTGGTAACTTCGGAGAGAGCAGCTCTAGCTGAGTGATGTGGTTGGAAGATGTTGCAAAGGGTTGAGGAGGGAGAAGAAATGGAGGAAATGTTGGAGAGTCAACAGATTTTTCTAGAAGCTTGGTTGTGAAAGGAGGAAAGATATAGGCCAATGGCTTGAGATGGTAGAGTCAAGTGAGGATTTTTCAATTAAAAGAAAAAGCCACCAAAAGGGAATGTCTTCCCCATCCCTCCATGCCCACTATCCCCACTCCCCTGCCAGGTAAGCTCCTTTCCTGTCCAGCTGATGCTTCTGGATAAGATGGCAGGCTTTTTAGCATCGGCTTCTCAGCTGCCTTGAGGAATCCTAGGGTCTCCACCCACCCAGCTGGAGTCTGTCTGTGTCTCTACACCATAGATGCAATGTCCTGAGACCTTTTCCTCGCTTCTGGACTGAATTGTTGATTTAAGAGTGTGTTTTATACTTCTTGCCACAGGGCGATTTGTGAAGCTTATTCTGTGTTATCCCAAATTGCCAATTATATAGCTCTGTCAGAGTTGAAATTATAAGAGCTCCTCTAAGGAAGGCCCTCCAAATCCCTGTCTTCTTCACCCACAGCTCTCTGCTGGTTAAGGTTGTAGTTCTGGGTATGCGTGTGGAGTCCTTTCTCCCTACTTCCTGTGCCCTGAAAGAAGGCTGCCCCTTCTACACATCTCAGACAAAATACATAGAAAACTCTAGGGTTTTCTGCCTTTTGATGCCTTCTCTCCAATGCAGAAGAAGGGATAAAATTTCAAGAGTTTTTCTGGTCTTGTCAGGGCCTCTGATCCCCTTTCTTGGTCTCTTTCTTTTAATTCCCTTTCCTTTCTCAAGCTTCCCTGGTGACACTCCTTGCCCCCACTCCCAACTACACCTCACCACTCTTTTAGGGTTTGCTTGTGTCTGCCATCAGGCAGTTACCAATCTCTCCTAATCAGTGTGAACCAAGATAACTTAAAACATTTTTTTGATGTCATGGTTACCTCTGGAGGCCTGATGAAGCCTATGGACCTCTTCTCAGGATAATGTTTTAAATGCATAAAACAAAATCTGTAGGATCACAAAAGAAACCAATTGTTGAAATAGTTTTTAAAATATGTTTTAAAAAATATTCATGGACCCCCTAAAATCTAGGCTAAGAATCCCTGACATAGGACAGACAGCAGATCCCTGCCTAGACTACCACAGCTCTTCTCAGTACAAACAAATAAACAAAACAAAACAAAACAAAAACTATTGCAGCTTTTATCTGGGTCACTTCACTCAAACACAAAAGGTCTGCAGAGCACTTCGTCTACATTATCCTATTTGAGCCTGCTAACAACTCTCTGAGGTATGTGCTATCATTGTCCACATTTGACAGAAGAGGAAACTGAGGTTAATGAAGTTAAGTGGCTGGTCCAGAATCTACTGCTAGCAAGTATCTCAAATAGAATTATGATCCATGCCTTCTTGACCCCAGGTCCAACACCGTATCCATGATACGACTACTTTTCCTTTTATTAATAGAAAATAAAGGCAAATTGGAACTTAAACAATTTCTACTGTTTCCCCAAGAGACAAAGCAAGCTGTTCAGTTGTTGTGGTCATAGCTTTGTTGAATCTGTGATTCTCCTTGTCAATCTCATTCAAATTCTCCCATATTTGACTGGAACAAGACATAACTACATTAACAGCTCACACTATGGTGAGGTAGCTGGATTTAAGATTCAGAAGATTTCAATTCAATTGATAGGGTTATAGGTTGAGAGTTGGAGGATTCCTTAGACATCAGCTAATCCAACTTTCTCATTTCACCAAGAAGAGAATTGAGACAGAGACATGATTATGACATTTGTGCAACTTGTCCCCTTGACATTATGCCATGCTGCAAGAAGATAGCAACATGATGTAGTGGAAAGAATGTTAGATTTGAGGTTGGTCAATCAATAAATCAATATTTATTAAACAACTATGGTAACTCTTCTAGGAGTTGAGAGTACAAATACAATGAACAAAGTAGCCCCTATACACAAAAAGCTTATATTTAGAGGCTCTTTTTTCAAATTCCAGGCCTACCATTCATTACCTGTGTCACTGGGCAGGTTATTTATACTACCAGCCTCAGTTTCCTCATCTGTCAAATGAAGAGTTGGACTAGATGATCTAAGGTCCTATCTAAATCTATGATTTTCTTGAGCTACCAACTCTATTTTGGCTACAGTTTGTGTTTTTCCTGAAGCATCCTTGTTTCCTTAGTAGCCAATGGAAACATTCAGCATTGTATTTGAGCAAATGACTGAAAATCTTCCCCCCCCCACAAAAAAAAAGTTGGCACCTTTGAGTCATTTGTCAAGAAGTGAATTAATGGTATCCATTGCATCCATCTATGTTTGGAAGGATTGTGGCAGTGTGTAATACTTTTCTCTCTATAGAAATCTCTCAGTAAAGGAGAAAATAGAATGTGACTCAAAGATCAGGACATTCAGTTCAACAGTTGGATTCACCTTAATCTACACTTGTTAAACTTTTCATTTGGGGTCCAAAGACTTCATTTTCTGGATGCTTTTGTGAAAATGTAACAAGCAAATTGTGTTTTTTTTTTTTTTCAAACATACCTTTGCATGTTCCACTTGTCTTCAACCAATTAGAATTATGGTTCCTAGGCCCTATTAGAAAGTAAACCATTTCTAGTATGATGTTATATTATTTTTGGTTATAGGAGACATACAAGGAAACTAGAGAGACTGCATGATATAGTAGACAGGATGCTGGATCTGGAGTTAAGAAAGACCTGGGTTCAATTTTGAGCTTGACACTGTCATTTCTTCACTTTGAGCATCAGTTTCCTCATTTAAGAAGTAGGGATGATGAGGCAATGAGATTAGTGGATTATCCCCCCGCCTCCAATTACAGTAGAAATCTAAATAGCATGATTTGAAGCACTGAAAAGGCTTGGATACTCCTTATTTGGTCAGTGCAATTTAATAACCTTAATTCTTTGAAGTTTGGGATTTATGACAAGCATCCTTTTTCACAACATCCAGTCTTTGCCTCAAATTAAATTTCACAGTATTTGTTGTGTTTCTTGCAGTACAAAAAAATGAGATAGAACCAGTGTTAAGAATGTTGTAACTTACCATGAAGGGGTTGAGTAAACAGGTACAAAAAGGAATCAATTGGAGGTCCAAAAAGACATGAAAGTAAGAAGAAATTCAGAGAAGTCACGTGAGGTGAGGTGATTGAAGGATCAGCTAATTTGAGAAGATTTTGAAAAACATTTTAGCTATTGTGAAAATGTGCCCCAAGGTTAGAAGTGCAACTGTCAACAAAAGTTCCAGCATTAGTATAGTAGGAACAAAACTGGATTAGATGGGGGTAAATTAGAAAAAATATCCCTTTAAATACTCTAATCTCTCATTCCCGAATCTGAATTCTCATGACCTACTCTTTGAGTTCACCTTAGCTACACATAGGGATGGTCATAACCTTGATCTCACCATCACCTACAAATGTTCCACTTCAACAGTAATTCCATCTCTCCTATTCCTTAACACTTCCTAAGCCTATTTTGTTTTTGCCTTTACTAAAAAACTCCAATCTCTCCATCCCTTGGAACTCACCCAGGCACTTTTTCTCTAACCTCACTTTCTTCCTCTCCCAATCCCTATAGTTAAACACTTCAACTCTTCATTGCCCTCTTCTCTCAAATCCATTGCCCAGATGTCCTATCAATATTTAAGGCTTAAACTCTAACCCTGAATTATTCTCACCATCTGCTTCCCAAGGTCCTACTCACGTGCCATTGAACAGAACTAGTAGAAATCATGCAACTGAACCAACTAGGACCATTACAAATTTACATTATATACTTTCAACTAGATCTTCAACTCAGTAAGATGATTCTTTTATTCCCATTTAATTGATTCTCTGTCCTACTCCCTCCATAGGTTGTTCCAACCCTTTTTCTTCTCCAAAGTTTATCCTGATTCCCCATCCTCAGCTGAGGATCTCACTTCATACTCTGAGGTGAGATCCTTATAATAAGAATATAGAGACCACTGCCATATGCTTCCTCTTCTCCCCTTCTCTGCATCTCAAAGCTCCTTGACATTGTCCCTCATTCTTTCCTTCTTTACTCCAATCTCTGATGAAAATATAACCTCTCCCCTTGTCAATCCCAAACCCTCTTCATATATCCTAGATCCCACTGCTTCCCATCTTCTCCAACACATTGTCCCCACAATCAAACTCACTCTCTGTCTACTGGTTTTTTCCCTGTTATATATAAACAATCTCCTAGGAAAGGCTGTCTGTAACCCATTGCGCTCCTCTCCCTCACTTCTCCACCCTCAGCAATCTGATTTCCAATTTCATCACTCAACTGAAAATGCTTTCTTCAAAGTTACCAGTGATCACTTAATTGATAAATCCAACACCTTGAGTCTGTCCCCATTCTTCTTGATCTCTTTCTGCTCTTTAACTGTTGATCACCCTATTTTCCTGACTGCTCTCTCATCTCTGAATTTTCATGACACTGCTCTCTTGGGCCTCATTTTACCTGGCTGACCACTCCTTAGTCTCCTTTGTTGGTTTATCATCCATATCACACTCTCAGCTGTCAGGGAGGATCTCATCAGCTCCTATAGGTTGAATTATCATTTATACGAATGACTCACAGATCTATATGTCTAGCACTAGTCTTTCTACAGAGCTCCAATAGCAAGTCTACAACTGTTTATTGGATATTTCAGCTCAGGCCTCTATCAGCTTTCACCTGGACTACCGCAAGTTATGTGTATAACCAAATTATAATTGGTATACACACACACACACACACACGTACACACACATATATATATATCCTCTTCCCTCTCCAGTCCATCCTATACACCAGAGATACCAAAAATGGGCTGTATGTGGTCTACAACACTGCTGAGTAATTTAAATATAATACGGAAATATTTAACAAAAGAAATAAAAATATGATAAAACATACATAATATTAATATATGGTTTTCTAAGTCAATATATGGCCCACAGGAATCCTTATGTGTGGCTTACTGCCCCCCCCCCCATTTCTATTTGAGTTTAACACAATTGCTCTAAATAGTTGCCAAAGTAATTTTCCTAATGTGCAGGTCTGTTGATGACAGCTCCCTACTCAATTAAACTTTAGTGATTCACTCAACCTCTAGGATCAAATATATGCCTCCCTGTTTATCTTTTAAAGCCATCTACTACTTGGCCCCTACCTACCTTTCCAACCTTATTCTATATTATTCCACTTCTTATACTCAATGTCCCAGACAATCTGACTTTGTTATTGTTCCTCACAAATGACTCTTCATTTCCCATCTCTATGCTTTCACACTGACTTCCCCTCATGCCTGGAATGAACACCTACCTCACCTCTGCCCCTTGTAATACTTTTGTTTCCTTCAGAAGTCTGCTTAAGTGCCACTATATACATGATGCCCTTCTTGATCCCCCCAGCTACCAGTGCCTTCCCCACCAAAAAAAGAGCTTATCTTTATTTTGTATATAGTTTGTATATATTTATTTGTGTATATGTTATCTCATAGTATGTAAGCTCCTTGAGGGCAAGGCCTTTTATGTTTCTTTTTGTATCCTGGGCACCATGCACAGTGCCTGGCACATAGTAGGTACTTAATAAATGTTTGTTGATTGACTGATTACCCAGTATTATAAATTTCTGTGGTCCTATAGAACAACGGTCTCCAGGGTGACCTATTTGCTCGCCAGTTGTTATTAAATCATCTTATAGAATCATGGAAATCATAGAAGGGACCTCAAAGGTCATACAGTCTAACTAATACTCGAGCAAGAAGGACCTTACAATATTTTCAGGTATTCGTCCAGCTTCTGATTGAAGACCTTCAGTGATGAAAAACCCACTATGCTCCCTTAATTCTATTCCATCCTTGTGTTAGCCCCCAAGGAAGCCAACTCCTTTGTTAAATAGACTTAGTTAGGACATTCTTCCTCATAATGAGCAAAAAAATCCACCTTCTCGTACCTTCCAAGGCTAATACATAACAGGAAAATCTCAAAGCTATGTAGGAGGGTAGCTCTGTGCAGGGATTGGGGTCAAGCTCTCTGGTGTCAGAAAAATTGTTATGTCTTCATCCCTTCAAGTTTGAGATAGTACAATCACTCTTTTTCTCAGAATGGAGGGAAGAGAATATTGCTTTTGCCCTTGTACTCCCTGAACATGGGAGGAAATGATCATAAGATCATAGATTTAGACCTGGGAGAGAACCTTAGAGCGCCTCTAGGCCATTCCTTCCCAACGCCACGTACCCAAGATGAAACGCTGAGGACCGGAGAAGGGAAAGGCAATGTCCAAGCAAGCAAAAATAGGAAGTAGCCAAACTGATATTTGAACCGGTATCTTCTGTCTCTAGATTCTTTTCTCTTTCCATTAAATCATGCTGCGGCAACCTTCACATTAATATTGAAAATAGTCTGGGAAAGCTACCAGAGCAAAATGCAGTAGTTACTATGAGGGTCCATGCTTGATTATCCATCCTGGTCACCTTTACTTGTAGTCAGTATGACAGTACTTGTACTTAGCTACGGGGCGCTACATCTGTGCTTGGCAAGTGAAGGTGTGTCTTGGGCCAAGGGTAGGCTGACTTAAATACAAGTTCTGAATCTGGAGAGAATGACTCAGCAAGGCAATTAATTTAATAAAAAACTTTTGCTAAATATAAATGAACACTAAGGAAAGATATATAAGCAAATATTGAGCAAAAGTATATAGATGCAGTTCTCCAGGTCCGTGACGACACAGTCAGGTCAGTAACAATGGTTTGCTTGGGAATAAACAGTTCATCCAATCCAAAGAACTGCTCTCTTTTCTTGATATGAGTTTATATAAAGCCCCAGAGCAGGCCTTAGCCACTGCCTGTTCTTAGAGTTCATAATTAAAAGCTGCATGTGTGATTTAATAGTTATCCAGAGAATAGTCATGTAGTCCCAGGGCTCAAGGCCTGGGAAAAACAAATATTCCACCCCTTTTTCTTGGTCCTGTCATGTTCTTGGCCATGTCACACCAGGACCAAGGCCATGCTTATGCCTACCATTGAATAACCCAGATCCTGGTTCTAAGTTAGTGAATAATACACCAAAAGGAAACAGTACATAGAGAAAATTCCACAAAAAGAAGAAAAAAATGATGTCTAAAACTATAGCCACCTTCCAAAGCCAAAATAGTCATGGTGTCACCAAATCATAAATTGGTCAGAAGGTTATTATAGTAGAGTCAGAAGCTCATTGAAGACAGAACCCTAGGACTGGAGCAGAAAGAAGGATTTGAAGGATAGCTCTACTCCAAAACATCTGGAAAAGTAGTATCAGAAGCAAAACCATCATCCTCAGATGATATCTCCTCCCCCTTTTCCCTGCTACCCTTTTTGTTTTTCCCAGTCCTCTGGTTATCACCTCCCTCTAATGAGGACATCTATCCCTACGTGAGTGGGAGTCTACTCTCTGGCCCAGAGTGTAATTATCCCCAAATGTCTCTCCTACCCTTCAACCTGAACCCATAAGCTAAGGATTATTCTCCCACAATCCCTCCTGTCACAGTCTGCTGCCCTTTTCTACCCCTGCCAAGTCCTCTTTGGCTTTCAGGGATATCATTTGCTTAAATATCCAAGGGGAAAGATAAAAGTGATCGTGAGAACATCTCACCTTTCTCCTGTGATAAAGTACCTGCATACAATGATTTCAGTATTGAGTCTGTGGTTCCCAACAATACTGAAGTAGGAACAAAAACATTCCTTCATCATCTCCATCCTCCACTTCAACGCTTTTCTCTTTGTTGTTGTTTTCTTCAGTCACAATTCACTGAACTGTTCTTTCTCTTTTGTTGATGAAAGTGGTTGAAATGTGAATTTTCCCCAATGATAAATTACTGTTTCATCACTATCATTTTCTTTGATGAAATTACATATTGTATCTCCAATTTGTTCTTGAGTCACCAATTCCTTAGAATTAAATTATTTTGTCTCCATCTGGGTTGTTCTTCAAATGTCTTTTATTGATTATAAGCTTTATTGCATTGTGGTCAGTAAAGATGCTTTTAGTATTTCTGCTTTTCTGCATTTGTTTTTGAGGCTTTTATGGCTTAGAAGGGCAAATTTTTAGTAAAGGTGCCACGTACACCTGAGGAATACACACACACATACACACGCATATACACCTACACCTATATGTGTGTATGTATGTGTGTATGTATATATGTGTGTAACACTCTGACATTACTCACACTACTCACCAGATTCCTTTCCCTTTGCTCTCTTTTGTAACAAATACATATATACCTATAGATATACCTATAGATATATATAGACAGATATGTGTGTGTGCATATACACCCACATATAGATATATGTATATGTACATATATATGTGTGTGTATATGTGTGTGTGTATATATATATATATATATTCAGGCAAAACAAATCAACACATTGGCAATGTCTGAAAATTTGTCCTATATCCCTGGTTCATCTACTCTGTGCCAACAGGTAGACACATACTTCAGTCTTCTGAAATCACAAATTGATGACTGTGTTGCTCAGAGGTCAGAAATCTTTCATGGTTTTTCTTTATCCAGTGATCTTTGAACTATAACATACACCAGTGAAATGAGTAATGGACTTAGAGCCAATGGCACTGGGCTCAAATTCTCGCTCTCATACTAGCTATGTGCCATCGGTAAGTCACCTAAATTCACTCAACTTTAATTTCATCTGTAAAATGGAAGTCATAATTCTTGTGCCTAAGGTCTCACAGGGCTTTTGTGGGGAAAACATTTGTAAATCATCAAGTCTTATAGAAATATTAACTAATATAAGCTCTCTAAGCTTGTTTCTTCCAAAGGAGAGACTAATACTTAAATTACTTGCCTCACAGGGTGGTTGCCAGGATCAAATGAGAGAATGTAGAAATGGCTAGAATAGTGTAATAACTTCTGGTCTAGGAGCTGTAGTGTCTGGCTTCAAAGTCTCCAGCTCCAGAGCGGTAACTAGAGTAGCATGATCAGAACTTTTCTCCAGTATACTGAAATTTAGAACACTGATAGCACTTGTCCTTCTTCAGAGTAGAATCAGCACCTAGTATAGGTGTCAGTATAGGTACCAGCAACTAGATAACAATGATAATTAGTTAAAATAGGAAATCCTCCCCACCTCACCCCCATTGGAGGACTCTGCAGAAATACGTTAGCGTTTCTGCCCCAAAGAGCAAGGATTCCAGATGGCGTCTCTCCCCACTATGGTGTGGTGACTTAGTGTCTCACTAGGTCTTAAAAATGGATAGTAGGTTGTGTTTCCTGCTACTAGCCCCCTCATGCCACTTTCCAGGGTATAAACATGGCTAATTAGAACTCTGCCCATCTCTGCCATTAATTAGTGCTATACCTGACCTTTCAACAGACCCATTCCCCCCACTCAGTACTCTCTTCTGTAAAACAAAGGAGTTATATCATATGATCTCTAAAGTTCATTCCTGCTTCCACCTTTTCCATCACTGAAAACACTTTGCAATCCCAGAGACCGATGCAAATGCAAGTATTACCCCAACAATCCAATGGAGACACTGCCAAGGTCATGGTCCCTGGCAAGAAATTGACAGCCAGAATTCTCTTCCCCAATTCCTATGTTGAACTGCTCCCAAAAAAGTCTTAGACTACGAATTGAAAATATTGAAAATATGCTGATTGTAGTCATTCACATTCCCAGCATATTCTAGTAGGAACCTTATCTTCTAAAAGCAATGACAAGACAAAAATCAGACCAAAACAAAACCAAACATGGCACTTACAACATACCCTCTCACATCTGGGGTCCAAAGAATATAGCTACCACAGTTCCAAGTTACTCCGTGGGCCTATACCCATTAAAACCATTACTCGTGAGCCCGCAGACATCGATTTATGTTGTTTCTCTAGTCAGACAGAGGAAATCATTAGTTCAAACCAAAGGGATTTCATGAAATTGCATAATACAAAAAAGAATCATAACAGAACATCCCCTATCCCTCATTATTTAGGGGGAAATACACAAATATGCGTACCACCAATGGGAAGAGTAGGCATGCATGAGGACTATATATTGGTAGCACGGATGAAGGAAAAGTATGTAACCAGGTCATACACGTGAAGGGTCGAGTCACGTCTTTGGTGCTGCTGTGTCTTCTGATTATGCCATTGGCCTGTTTTCAGTGGACTTCTTGCAAGATGTGACATTTCCACTGGAAATATTGCTCTGTTTGGTCCCTGGTGGTTTAGGGGGCTTGTAGTCTCTTCTGGGAATTGCTACTTCTACCTTCTCCTTTTAGAGCCACCTTTAAGCCATCTCAGCTTTAGTCTGCTAGGGTATGATATCTAGGACCTCTCCCTGATAAGAACGGGCTGCCAGTTCTTTAGTCTTCAGTACCCTACCCAACTAACAAGAGCCAGGTGACGTGTCCAAGAGGTAAGATGAAATCATCTTTTCGGCTCCTGTGTCTGGGAAGAAATCACAGGCCCCTGTTACAGACAGCCATCTAACTTAGAGTCACACATACCCAAGCTCCTCTTTGACGTAGCATACAAGTAGATTTGAGTCATAACAAAAGGTAAGATTGAGGCAAAGTCATTGATCTTCACCCTCATTCCTATCTTTATTATGCATATTTGTCAGCTATGAAATCATCTTGGCTTGTTGCTGTATTTTTGTCAGCAAAAAAATCTCTGTGTTCTACACAAGTGAAAAATCTATAGTGCTGGCAAATCAATGGGTGAGACCATGTGCATATGTGAATATATGCCATAAGCCACACAAAGTGACAAATAGCATGCAGTTCCATGGTACAATGCCTAATGCCACAGCAGATAGCTAGTGGGTGGAATTCACACTAAAATTCCATGTAGCTATCATTAGTATATGTGACTAACATGCCAATACTACATATATATATATATATATATAATTGAATATATTAAATGTAATATTATAATATATGCATTTAAGCAATAGAATGTAATAATAAGGTATCTATTAAAATAAGGATACAAATCCCAGTGTAGTACAAAACATATAACATCCCATAATAGGGCTGCATGCGTTCAAAAACATATAACATGCCCCATAGCAATAACACATGTGTGGCATTATATACAAACATACCCGCAATGATGTTTAACATAGCAGTGAAAGCCTCTTATGTAACAAACCATGTAAGCTGCGTGTAATCCATAAAAGCATGTGTGGTGATTACACACAAATCACATTTTAATTGCATTAGGACAATCAGCGTCACTGGGGCATGTAATAACCCATTTCTCCCATTTCTCCAAAAACTCTATATAAACTGTGGCTTTGAGCCTAGCAGGCCTGGCAACTCTGCCATGAGCAGATCATGAGCATCCTCAGTCCTACTGGCCTGCAGTCCTAATCTTGATATTATGGATGTCTCAAATTGACTACATCTCACAGACTCTTGAGGTATTTCTCTTTACTAGGTGTCTCCATAATTTGCCCTTTAGGGCAAGAAAGGAACTGCTGAGTCTTGGTTCATCCTATCTAAGCAGAGGTCTGCCCTGGGACCAGGACATATTCAGTTTCTTTCCATGACCCTGATAAATACCAGCACTCAAGTTTTTCCGTATCTGAGTCATCATATTCTGAGCTATTTATTTATTTTTATTTTGAACTTAATAGCAATTAAAATAAGCATTTCAATATACAAAGTAGAACAAGGAAAAAAAAAAGATTTTTCAGTCTACAAGTATTGTATATGCTTACTATGTTCCAGATCCCGTGTTGAACCCTGGAGATACAAAGAAAGGCAAAAACATAGCCCTTGCCCTCAAGGAGCTTACAGTCTAATGGGGAAGACAGCACACAAACAATTTTGTGTATACAGGCTACATGCAGCATAGATGGGAGTTGATCTTAGAGGGAAGGCACTGACTAGCAAAAAGATTGTACAGAAAACTGTGACTCTCTCTTACATATAACTAGCTTTCCCTTTTGAGTATATAATAAATTCATCGTGTAACTTTCAAAGCTGTCCTGGTTGGTTGTTTCCTTCTGGGCTTCCTTCTGTTATCTTCTGGATATTTAAAAAAAAAGTTTCAATTACCCTCTTCCCTTTTTATCATCTTCTGAGTCATTATCTAGCTTTGACAATCTGTGACTCATAAGACAGTTTTTGAAAATCCATTGGCTGCCTTTCTATCAACCCTTTCCTCCTGCTCATGATGGAGCATGGGGAACTCCCTGGCATGCAATAGGCAGTTGTAGTGTGTTTTCTCTGCATGGCCGTGGTCCTTCTCTGGGGCTATCTTACAGACCAGCTAGTTGTTTCATCTTTAAACAAGTTGGTTGTTCTTAATCTTGTATCTATCTTGTACGTTCTTTGCATGCCATGAAACTGTAGAATAACATTGTCATCTTGTTAAACAATTTATCATACCCTGACTTGTTTCTTGCAGACCTTTTATGATCTTCATAGGAAAGTAGTAGGTAACTTTCAATTCAATGAAGATGTGAGCAAATGAATGAATGAATGAATGAATAAAATTTTATTAAGCACTTACTGTTTACAAAGCACTGTGCTAAGTGGTAGAGATGTCAATAAAAAACACGACAGGTATGTGCTGGATGTGAGAGTCTGGATTTTCACCATTTCTGAAATTCCAAAGCACAAGTTAATAGGCAAATACAGCTCTTGTCTTGTCTGTAACATCATTCTTGGTTCCATTGTGAACCGAATCTTACCTCCACTCAGACTTCCACTCAGGCTTCCAGGCCCCAGCATGTTCATAGGATCGTAGATTTAGAAGTGGAAGGGATCTCAGGCATCATCTAGTCTAACCTGATCATTTTACAGATGAGGAAACCAAGGCCAGAGAGTGAAGTGACTTTTCCAAAGTCATATAAGTAGCAGAGCCAGGATCTGAACCCGGGTCCTCTGACTCCAAAACCAGCATCCTTTTCACTGTAGCAAACTGTCTCTCAGCTGCCTATTCAGTAGCATCTGACTCTCGAAGTGCATCTCCCAGAGGGTGGGAAAGGCATGTTTCTGGAATTCTTTTATTGCTATCAAAGCCCAATTCACCTTAAGTGTTTGTTTTCAAAATCTTTACCTTGATCCAGGTGGAGTCTTGCAGGGGAGCTATTAGAATAAACATATTTGTCCCACAACACCTTCTCAACTGCAGAAAAGTTATGGTTCCTAATTGGGTATAACTGATTGCATATACTCGGTGAAATAATAGTCACTACTAAGCTGTCACGTATTTTTTTTTCCTGTTTCTTTTCTCCTTCCGATATGAAAAAAGAAAAAAAAATTAGAGACACGATCTCTAGCGCCTTGCTGGTGCCTAAATTCCAAGTGTGCTGCATGATTCGGCAGCATTTCCCTTTGAATGCATCAGGCGCTAGTCTCACACTTCTAGACATCAGATGCCATTTTGAGCTAGACAAATTTGTTTCTTACTAACTCAAATATCCTCTCTTGACCTAAGCGTCCAGACTCACAATGTGGCACTGTCATGGCCATAGAGCAAAATGTCTTGGGTATTAATCAATCAAATAAGTATTGATTAAGTGCCTGCCACAGCACATGGAAGTAGAAAGACCATTGCATTTGGAGCCACAAGAATCAGCTACCTGTGTGACTTTGGACAAGTCACTTAATCTCTCTGGGCCTCAGTTTCCTCATTGGGGAAGTGAGGGGGTTGCTCTGGATGACACATGGGTTCTTCTCCAGCTCTTTATTGATGGCCCTATGATCCCACTCATTTTTGCTCTGAACTTCTTGAAAGGTCTTGATATTTTTATTGTCTTTGCTTCCTTGATATTGTCCTTCTATCTTTTTTCTTCTACTTCTTTGCTCCTTTCTCACTTTTCCTTTTTTTTGGCTCCCCTCTGATTGTGTTCTCACAACTCTACCTTGCTCTATTTAGTTGTTTCCTAATGATCTTCTGGCCTTAGCCCTCTTCTCTCCAAGCTTTCTTTACTGTTAATTTCATCCACTGAAATGACTTTATAAACATTTTCGGGATGTGTCCTAAATCTACTATTCCATCCTCTTCCTTAAGTTCCAGATTATTGATGGATGCCTAGTAAATATCTCAACTGGTTCCTTAAAGTTAACATATCAAAATTTGATCTCATTTTCCTTCTAAACCTACTCCCAATGTTCCCCATATCCCTGCATTCCCTTCCTGTGTTTCTACTCCAGCCATCTTCTTGCCTTCTTCCTGACTACTGAACCATCTGGTATGCCAGATCTACAAAAAAAATGTCCTGGTGGGGCTTAACACATTCAGCTTTGGTACATCCTACCCCTCCCCCCACAACTAGTCCATAATCTATTCTGGTTGGTGAGTGCATGAGTACAAACTCACATGAACCATCATATTTAGCTGGGCCCAATCATACCTCACATTCCCCTCCAATTATCTTCTCGCTGCCTCTCATCTCCTTCCACCTCTTCTTTTGGGATCTGTAATTAATACTGCCATTGTTATTGGAAAAGGCATCTTCACTCCCCCTCCCCCTTCACCCTCATCCCTAGGACTTACCCAATTTAAAAAGCCTCCTGTTTGAATTCACTTCATGTGTTGTTTCCCCAGTTAGAAGGTAAGGTCCTAGAGGGTAACAAGTGTCTCACTTTCCTGTTTGTGTCCCCAGCATTTGGCACAGCACTTGGCACATAGTAAATGCTTAATGAATGCTCATTCATCCATTCGCATAATTTGTATGCAGTAGAACATTACACTCAGTGCTGGGTATACAAATACAGGGTCTTACCCTCCAGGAACTTACATTCTACTGGGAAAGCACTATTGCTCCTGGGTAATTTGTGTGGAATCAGATACCTATACAGCCCTCTGCCACGTAGCTCCATTTTCTGCCATTGTTTCTACAACATGACGATCTCTAGGGACTGAAACCCAACTCCCCAAAGGTTACTGTCTCACTTCATATCTTCAAGGGTAGGAACCTGTGGCCTGTAGGCCACATGTGGCCTTCTAGGTCCTTAAGTGCAGCCCTTTGACTGAATCCAAACTTCAGAAGTTTCAGTCTTTCTGAAGGGGGCTTGAGGACCTAGAGGGCCATACATGGCCTACAGGCCGCAGGTTCCCCACCCTGATCTTATATCATTCCTGTAACCCTCCACTGTGAAGCTATTCCCACTGACAGATAATAACAACTGAAGTAAAGATCATTAATTCAAGACAATCAAGTTCATATCCTCCAAAGGCACAACTGCCTGGAGTCCCACTCTCAGCTACGCTTCCATTTGACTGTGGCTCAGCTCCCTGGAGATCACAGCCTTGTTCCTTCAGGGGGGAGAGGGCATCACCTTAATTATGGACTCACATGGCTTGTGTCCCAGAGCATCTGCTTCTACATCGAGTCTTCCCTGGTCTATAGATTATGCTCTAGGGTCTGAGTTGACCAGTGCTTCACTTCAGCTCTGGCAGACAGAATCCACCACGACCCTCATCAGAATATAGATCAGTACATCGTTGTTTGTCTGAACATTACGGTTAGCTCTGGGCACATAGTCTCTGTCCTTCAGTGACTTCAAAGTCTAGAACTCCAGTCTATGTCTATGATAATGAGCCTCTCTATTTCTCTATGGGCAAATGCAGTGGGTTCCGGGAGACCATCACTCTCTTGGTATAGAAGTGTTCTCAGGATTTCTAGGCTAGGATCAGTATGAGGTACAAAGGGCTTGCTCAGGTCTGCATAAGGCAATACTAGTATATACTAGGGTATTGCTTTGATGAGGGGGAGTGACACTATTCCTTCTGCTCACATCTAACTGTGTTAATGTTGTTGCTGTTGCTGTTGGGTAGCTAGGTGCTGCGGTGGATAGAGTTCCCTTCCTGGAATCAGGGAGACTCTCTTTCATGAGTTCAAATCTGACCTTTAGCTGTGTGACCTTGGGCAAGTCATTTAATACTGTCTACCTCAGTTTCTTCATCTGTAAAATGAGCTGGAGAGGGACATGACGAACCACTCCAGTATCTTTACCAAGAAAACACCAAATAGGATCACGAAGGGTCGAACATGATTGAATAACAAGGTGGTAAGTGAATTGCTCCTATTAAGGATTCTGAATCTGGGGTCTATGAACTTAAAAAAATATTTCAACAATTGCATTTCAATGTATTTGGTTTTCTTTGTGATCTTATGTGTTTTATTTTATGCATTTGCAAACATTCTTCTGAGAAGGAGCACATGGGATTGGCCAGACTGTCACCAAAGGGGTCCGTGACACAAAAAAAAGCTAAGAATCTCTTCCGCCTGTAAGCATGTCCCTTACTTTGTCCTCAGTCTTTCCCTTTTTTTCAACAGGAAGGACTTAAACTTGCTTGATAATTCCTGGCCATTATCATCACTTTTATGTTTTTAAGTTTGCCAATTAATTCTCAAGCAGTCTCATTATCAGTTGTATGTTTTGGCAATGTTAGAATAAATCATCATTTTAGGCAATGTGGGCAGCTAGGTGGTGCAGGGGATAGATGCCGGACCTGAAGTCAAGAAGACTCAGCTTCTTCAGTTTAAATCTGGCCTCAGACACTTACTAGCTATATGACCCTGGGCAAGACCCTGGGCAAAAACCAGTTTGCCTCAGTTTCCTCCTCTGCAAAGAAGGAAACGGCAAACCACTCTAGTATCTTTGCCAAGAAAACCCCAAATGGGGTCGTGAAGAGTCAGACATGACTTAAATAACTGAAAAAACAGCCACAGCATTGTATGTAATTCCATTACTATTTCTCCATATATGTGTTTCTTGCCTATACTTTATATCCCCCTGATATATTCTCAGCACGCTATAAAGCCTAGACTATATTATTGTCAGTAAGGTCAAAAGATGCTCCTGCAACCAGTAGTGCTTGGTAGAGGTCAATTCCTGTGAAGGAGTACCAAGCTTCTAATAACTGCCTATCCATGTGAGCTGCTAAACCCAATGCCCAATCACAGTGTGCCCACAACAGTTCAATAATGTTGATAAACAGAACACTCAATGTACTTTACACAGTTTAATCATTCTTTTACAGCATCTGGTCTGACCTGAAAATAAAGACCCATATACTATCCATGTGAGTGCACACATGAACCCTACTGTCAAATCACATCCTGAAAAAATATATATACATACATATATATATGCATATATACATACATGCATGCATGTATATTTCCCTCCTATCCAAAGGATTATTAGGACGCTGAAAATAGAGTTGAACCCTCAAAATTTAGCACCTGGACCCTCCACAAAAGCTACCATAGGTTCAAGGACTTTCTGCATCCTCATCCACTCAAAAAACGCACCTCACAAGCTACCTCCCCCTTCCCCCCTACTCTTCTATTTGCATTTTTCCCCTTCACTGCCAGAGGATAAAATCCATTCAAAACAAAGGTATTTAATGAAATACCATAGTAGGAAGTTATAATCGAACACTCCTCCCATAAATCTAGGTGCACACTGTCCCACAGATACACAAACTCTCAGGGAGAAAAATGGGCACACACAGTCATCATGCATTGGGGAACACATATCTGGAGGATCAACTCACGTCTCTGACGCTGCGAGATCACCTACTTCTTCTCGTTATATCATTGTGCCATTCTCAGGTGGCATCTCCATTGGGTGGGTTACTGAGCTGGTCCTGCTGGGACACCTGGTGATTTCTGGGCATATGGTCCTATCAGGGTGCTGCTGCATGTGGGTTACTATTGGTCACATGCTGGCTGCTGGATAGGTTATCTTTGCTGAGACCTACCATCTTCAGGACTTCATCTCTTCAGGGCCACCTGCAGGATTTTTCAAATTCAGTCTGCTATAGAATAGTTGCTAGATATCCCCTGGTAAGGGCAGTTTGATAGTCATAGCCACCATATTCAAATAACAAAAGCCAACTCAAGTGGTCCTAGATGAAACTGAAGTCTTTTCTTTTCCGGGTTTGTCTGGGCTGAGATTATAGACCTCTAATACAATTAAGTTCGGGTAAGACATTCGCAAGATCCTCTCAATTTAGCATGAAAATAAATTAAGCCAGAACGAAAAGTAAGCTAAGAAAGAGGCAAAGTCACTGTCTTTCACCTATCCAGACCATATTTCTGATGCAATGCAGCATTTTGACCCATGATGCTATCTCTCTACATAAAAATAAACAAACAAAACACCCCAAGCCAAAAAAAAAATTCTTAAGCATGAGGGGCAAGAACTGTGTTTTATGAAAAAAAATGTTTATTGTCTTCAATTCTTTAAATATTGTCATTTCCATCTTGTGAGCGCTCAGATTTGCATACTTCATTGGCATAGGTCACACCATCTTCACATTTTGGTGGAGCAGGAATGAATGCACGGATAAATGAATGAATGAATAAAAAATTATTAAGCACCGTGTGCTGTTAATTTTTTTTCTAAAAAAGCAAATTAGCTCAGGAACAAGTAAGACTTTATTCTGCAATTGCAGGAGACAAGGATAAGGATGGGACAGAGATTGAAATTTAGACAGGCAGCTAGGTTGTGTAGTGGATAGAGCATCAGACTTAGAATCACAAAGTCCTGTGTTCAAATTCAGTTGTGTGACCCTGAGGAAGTCACTTAACTTCTAGCTGCCTTAGTTTCGTCATACAAAAATGGGGGTAATAATAGCACCTACCTGCCAGGGTTGTTGTGAGGATCCAATGAGATAATGTCTGTAAAGGACTTTGCAAACCTTAAAGCTCTGTATAAATGCTAACTATTGTTGTTGTTATTAGATTGGACTTCTCTCCCCCAAGGAGTGAGACTCACACTGAGGTTATCATACATTATAGAAGGAGCACCTTCTATCAATTTGGACAATTAACAGCTTGTAGAGAAAAACCGGATGCAGAATATAATCAAAAGAAAGGGACATCAAAGAAGGTGCAGCTGTGTTAACTCCCTTTAATTATTTAGTCTTTGCTGATTGGCAAGGTCAAGTATCTAGAGTGAAAGCAAGCGTGCCATCATGCTTAAAACATCAGAGATTCCTGAAGCTGCTTGCTGCCTCCGGAAGGCAAAGCTTAAGAATCAATGAAAACTTTTTACATCTTCATCAGCGCCAGGTGAGGGTACAAATAATAATAAAGCAAGACAGCACTTGCCCCTAAGGAGCTTACATTCTAACACAAGAAGACAACATAAACACTGAAAAGGTGATTAGAGAGGGGCGATCTATTCAGGGATGTCACGAGGATGGTGAGTGGCATCATGGAAAAATTAATCGATATGTACTTCCCAGGAATACTAGAGGGGATCTAATCACTGTTCCTGGTGCTGCAGGTAGAAAGCCTGGTTGGCGGATGGCATAGAGCTGGTGAGAGCAGCAGCAGAAGTATTGGGGCTCAGCTGGAATAGTTATGGAGAACACATACAGATCTGAAGTGGGGATCTGGTGAGGTCGGAGTGTCAGGCAGGAGGTGGAGTCTGGAATACAGGATCATTGAATGAAGATAGAGGGCAGCAGCATCCTGGTGAATTTACATTGGGCATCTCATGGTGAATGTTCATTATTCAGAAGCCAGGGGTTAAGAGTGGAGTAGCAACATCGGGTCAGAGGAGGAGACTAGAGTGTTGAGTCCAGGTGGTTAATATAAAAGCATAGCAATCAGAAGACCGAGGGCAAAAAAAATCACAGTTGACATCTATATAGCGCTTTAAGATTTGCAAAGTATTTTACATATTGTCTCTTTTGATCCTCACAACAGCATTTCTAGGTAGGTAGGTGGTATAGTGTATAGAACTCAAAACCTAGTTAGGAAGAATTGAGTTCAAATCCACCCACAGACAGGTGGATTTAGTGGATTACTAGTTGTATGGCCTGGGCAAATCACCTAACCTTTCTATGCCTCGATTTCTTCATCTGAAAAATGAGAATAATAATAGCACCTACCTCCTAGAGTTGGCATGAGGATCAAATGAGATAATATTTGTAAAGAGCTTAGCACAGTGCCTGGCATATGGTAGGCACTTAATAAATGCTTCCTTCCTTCCTTCCTTCTTCTTTCTTTCTTTCTTTCTTTCTTTCTTTCTCTTTCTTTCTTTCTTTCTTTCTTCCTTCCTTCCTTCTTCTTTCTTTCTTTCTTTCTTTCTTTCTTTCTTTCTTTCTTTCTTTCTTTCTTTCTTTCTTTCTTTCTTTCTTTCTTTCTCTCTCTCTCTTCCTTCCTCCTTCCTTCCTTCCTTCCTTCCTTCCTTTCTTTCTTTCTTCCTTCCTTCC